>NW_009259239.1:4170113-4252612 GCF_000687185.1 Egretta garzetta | reverse complement strand
GGGTCTGGAACACAAGTCATACGAGGAGCGGCTGAGGGAACTGGGGTTGTTTAGTCTGGAGAAGAGGAGGCTGAGGGGAGACCTTATCAGCCTCTGGAACTACCTGAAAGGAGGTTGTAGTGAGGTGGGTGTTGGTCTTTTGTCCCTGGTAACGGGCAATAGAATGAGGGGAAATCGCCTTAGTTTGCGCCAGGGCAGGTATAAGTTAGACATTAGGAAAAATGTTTTCACTGAAAGGATTGTCAGGCACTGGAATGGGCTGACCAGGGAAGTGATGGAGTCCCCATCCCTGGAGGTATTTAAAAGAAGGATAGATGAGGTGCTTAGGGCCATGGTTTAGTGGTGGGATGGCAGTGTTAGGTTAATGGTTGGACTCAATGATCCTAAAGGTCTTTTCCAACCAAAGTGATTCTATGATTCTATGACCTGCGCACCATTCCAGCACAATATCAAAGCATACTTCAAGGAGAACAAGACATAAAGAAAAAAAAAAAAAATAAATTGGAAATAGAAATCTCCTTGTAGTCTGTAAGACTACTAAAATGCAGAGATGCACCAACTCTGAAGGAATTCTTACAAAGATTATTATGGAGGATCTGCTAAAGTCAAAAAACATTGACGGGAACATTGAAAAGAAACCATAGTTTAGCTCCCCATTAGCTATGATCTGGGACATAAAACCTATTTCATGCAGATTGAATGTTCACTTATTTTCATCTACCATGATGTCATATTGAACCATCAGGCATAATACTACTTCCTGTGAATGATGGAGAGTTTACTGTGGCACAGTGGAAGCATACAATCAGATTATAGAGGATGATTAGAGAGAAACTAGAGAGACAGTTGAATGAAGCCAGAAGCAGAATCAGGCCTTAGAAAGTGTCTCAGTAAGTGACGAACTGAGATAGGACAGTCAGAAATGAAAATTTTTATATATATATAAAATAATATATTAAATATAGACACACACATGCAGTAAGAGGACCAGCTCAAGAAAAAAACATGAAACTACAAGGTGGATATAAGCACATTCTTAATAGTAATAAAGCAAATAATTAGTAAAAAATCAAGAGGTGAATAAGCTACCAGAGAATCAACTATTTCTTTAAAAATGCATGCCCTAACATACAGTAATCATGGCAAAGATCATACCTTGAGTGTGAACTATGTACTAAGCTCTGCTTCTCATTACTTGGCAACCTTTACCTAAAAGAGCAAACAGCAAGAACATGCTAACAGAAACATGATAGAAGAACCACAGAAAGTGTTTGGAGGAGGTACCAGAAAGTTAGTCTAAGTACAAAAATCTAAATACAAGAATACAGGTTTATGTAATCAATACCTAGGGCTTTCACTGCTTTTTCTGGAAAAAGCAGAGATAATTATGAGAGGGAATGGTACAGTGCTGAACATAGTTTCCTGGCTCACAACATCCCATCTGTTTTGCAGCCTTCCCGTTACCCTGAAGAGCTCTCTCCCTGGAACCGCTTTTTGTTCCTACCCTTTCCTTCTGTACACTTTCTCTTTTCCTTTCTTTCTGTGATAAATATTCTTGTGCTGGTAATTCCAGTTAGGGAAAATTCTCTTACTCTCAGGCTCTAGCTTTGAACTGATGGTTCCTTTCTGAAGATGCCAGTTTCCTCTTTCAAAAGATGATGATGTTACAAAGCAACCCACTGGCCCCTCTGCTTAGCCTGAATGAGGGCAACTGACTTATTCGTCAGCTTCAGACTGATAATGGTATTGTCAAGTACTCCCTTCCTTCTGAAGAGTATCTTTCTTGACTTCTGCAACTGTAATTTTTTCAGAACACAGACCAGGTAGATTCCTTGTTGTGGTTTAACCCCAGTTGGCAACTAAGTACCACACAGCTGCTTTTTCACCCTTGCCCCCCCCAGTGGGATGGGGGATGAGTGAGAGAGTCAGAAACTCATCCCATGATGAGGTAAAGACAGTTTACAGCAGAAGGTAATAACAACAACAACAACAACAACAATAATAATAATAATAGTAAAAGAATATACCAAAGATCCTGGGAAGCTGAAAAGTCCTTGACGGGTGTAAGCCCTGCTTCACAACAACTAAAACATCAGTGTAATATCAACATTCTTCTATTAAATCCAAAAGACAGCACTGTGACAGCTACTAGGAAGAAAATTCACTCTATCCCAGCTGAAACCAGGACATCTCTGTACCAATTTCAGTCAATGACAAAACTTACATGTACTTCCTTGAGGTCAGGATCTTCCTCTAGATAGATGTAACACAGTTTGAGGTCTGGGATGATAATAAATATCAGCCTAATTGCCGTATTTTTACTTTTGTGGATCTACATAAAAATGAGCTGATACTTGAAACATTGCAAGCATTCTTTCATAGCTGGAATGTTTCTAACACACTTTGTTCAAAGTGTGTTCAAGGGCAGTTGTGATAACACTTCTGAGCATAGTGTTCATGTAATGTATGTAATGTATGTAATGTTCATAGGTATAATCTTTATAATAGCTGTTGTTCCATGAAGTGTCTGTACTTTATTTAAGCAGACATCTTGTCTCTAGATCAGCCTCAAACATTAGCAATTTCACATGCAGTAATATGACTCTATAATTTGGACTATTTTGAAATATAACTCCATCAGGCCCTCATACTGTACTGATTTAAGGTCAAAAGCATTTCTCCAGTGACTTTACCCTTGCCTCTAAGACAGAGCTACATATCTCTTCTGGATGATCAGAGGGAGGTACTCTTTATTTGATCAATACACTGAGCAATGGAGAAAAATTGCTTCACCAAGGAGAAGACATCCATGGCTGTGAAAAGCGCTGACCTACCAGTTAGGACTTAGAACAAGGAGTGTCATATCTGGTAGTATTAGACACTCCAAAGGAAAAGTAGCTTGGGGAGATTCACAATCATCCACGTATGAGTTTTCGGCCTTGACCAGAACAGTTTTTAAATTAGGATATGAATATTTGTCTTAAAGAAGCGTTGGCAAATCCTGGACTAACATCACATTGGATAGCCACAATCGCTACTAGCCCTGTGAAGCTTCATCATTCCTCTCTTACAGTCTAACGTCAAATTTTAATCATGCATACTTTTAGTTAATCTATTTGAATTAGAAGAGAAGGGAATATTTATTTGTACAAGTAGTCCTAGTGGGAAGCATAAAGAATTTATCTTAGACCAGGGCCTGTCTCAGGGAACTCTCTCTCCGTCACAGTCTTTCAGCTGAGAATGCAGGAAAAACAGTGGCAAAATGAAATATCCTGCCTGCAACTTTCTTAACTGGAAGTGAGAAATAGCATCACTGTTACTGTCTGGAATTCCTGTCTGCTCGGCCTAGCACAAATAAAGCTGTAGTAGCTATTGTATCAGATCCAATGTCCACCAGCCCAATTTTCTTGACTGTGTCATTAGCCAGGAAAAATTATCAGTGAAAACAAAGAGTGAGCTGCCACAGGCATTGGAGTCCTAATTCCAAGTCCTACTCTACAACCTTTAAAGAAGACAAATGATAAAACATTGCATATGGTTTTCAGGCACTGATGTGATAGAAAGTATGTAAAATAAAACCTGTAGCACTAACGGCAGTTTAGAAAAAAAAAATGTTATTACTTGTACTGTCACCCACTCGTATGGATGTTGCTGAGATATAAACTGTTAAAAAACACTTTTGCCCTGCTCTAGGTCAGTAGAGAGATCTAGAGATCTACTGTCAGAAAGTCCAGCTCTCCCAGTGATTCACCAGTAGTTAGTGGTTATTTTACTGTGTATTTTGCAGAAAAGCAAGTTTGTCAACAGTACCCCAGCAAAACATGTTTTTTTTCTATGAGTTTCCTTTCATTTTCCTAATCATAGAATCATAGAATTGTTTAGGTTGGAGAAGACCTCTAAGATCATCAAGTCCAACTGTTAACCTAACCCTGCCATCCCACCAATAAGCCATGTCCCTAAGCACCTTGCCTACTTGTCTTTTAAATACCTCCAGGGATGGGGACTCCACCACTTCCCTAGTCAGCCTGTTCCAATGCTTGACAACCCTTTCGGTGAATAAATTTTTCCTAATATCCAATCAGAACTTCCCCTGACACAACTTGAGGCCATTTCCCCTCATCCTATCGCCCATTGCCAGGGAGAAGAGACCGACACCCACCTCGCTACAACCTCCTTTCAGGCAGTTGTTGAGCAAAATAAGGTCATCCCTGAGCCTCTTCTTCATACTAAACCACCCCAGTTCCCTCAGCTGCTCCTCCTAGGACCTTTGCTCTAGATCATTCAACTTTGTTGCTCTACTCTGGACATGTTCCAGCAACTCAACGTCTTTCTTGTAGTGAGAGGCCCAAAACTAGATACAGTATTTGAGGTGCAGTCTTATCAGTGCCAAGTACAGGGGCACAATCACTTCCCTACTCCTGCTGGCCACGTGAATAATATTGATATTTTAAACATGCACATACTTATAATACTTCAGAATAACATGTGCCCATAAAGCAAATAAATAAACTTTCATTTCTGTCTTATACAAGTCTGATTTTTTCTGCATAAGTTCCCACATTATTGAAATATGCTTACAGAGCATTTCAGGCCATCTGATTACATCATCACTGATCATCACTTTTCTAGTTAATGAAGACAATCTGTGATGTCTCTGTGTAAGAATGTGAAAGGATGGCACCAGCAAGTCAGGCCAAAGGTTTAACCTTGTCTCCCTTCTCCTTGAGCACCAGCATATGTACTTTTTAAAAAGTAGAAGAGGACAAATATAAAGTCATTTGTGACACATTGTAGCCTTTAACAGCTTGCAATAAGTAAACATTGTGCTTAATAATCTTGATGTACCTTCTCCCCACTAATTCCTTTTTAATTTCATTTATATTTTTGTGTTTTAAGATAGTCTAAGCATGTGAAACATCTTATGTGAAAAAAAAACCCTCTTTTTACTTTATTTTTTTTTTGTATAAATTTTATTGGGTGTGCACTGGGTATTGCATTTGAAAAAATGTTAATTGTTCTTCATCCAAATTCTCTGTAACCTTCTTGATTTTGCAGACCAGTGTCACATCTTCCTTTTCATTCATCTATTTTTTTCAGGCTACCCCACTTAATCTTAACTTAATCTTTATTTATCCTATATTTCTAATTATCTACCTTACCTTTCTCTTTACCTTCTGTGGTTTCATTGTCTCTCTGTCCTTGGGTGACCCTGGGAGACGGGATAATCAGAATTACATTTGCTATTCAAGATGTCAATGTATTATGGGCTTACATAGGAAAAGAAGGATTTTTTTTTTTCAGTGTACACAGAGAGCTGCATGGTGGATCTAATTTTATTCTCAAAAGATTATCTCTTTATGTCATAATAAAAGAGCAGAAATTAAATATGTGGTAACTGCAAGAGTAAGTTCTTACCTAGGTTTTATCAGATCTTGGGCTTTTAAAAGTAAAATTTCTTGTGAAATGTGCAGAACTTAACTTAAGGGTCTTTTTACTTACAAACAAAATCTATACCATAAACAAAGTAACAGTCACTGACCTGAATGAACCCACAAAAAAAACAGGGACTGTCTGAAGAAATATCTCCATGGGGTCCATGGCAGAAAAGAATAGCAACATTCAGAAAAAAATAGTTTCTTAGCTAAGAAGATATACATTAAAGAGAGTAAAATGCATCAGAGGAATAGAATTGACTTACAGATTCTGTGAATCCAACTTGTGCCAACCTCCAGTGAATTCTCACCAAGTCCATACCTTTCAGAAAATCTTTGTTTTCTCTAGAATTGCGTATATAAATGTATAATATTCATAAATATTATAAAATTATAACATATTTATATTATATATTGATACAGGATATAGTGTTATATAATGCATTACACATATAATTATTACATTATTTTTATAATATTTGTTATATATTTACATAATAAATATATATATGTCTATGCACAACACATTCATAGGGGCTCTTGGCTGGCATAGTAAGTTCTCATGTAATGCTTTGCTCATAATTTAAGTGAAATGTAGCAGTAAAGTTACTCTAATAATCAATAGACTGGTTTAAACTTCTAGTGTTGACTGTGTAGTGGCAGCTCCACTGCTTTCCATCTGGTGGAAATCACAGCAGGCAATATCCTTCTCGATTCAGTGTGTACTTTCTCTTAGGGTATGTGGTGCCAAGCTTGGTGCTGGCATTTGAGTTTTCTCTGCTTAGTGCAGGAGAGAAATGAGATTCAGAACGATTTCACAGAGGGGTAAATGTACCCCTAGGAACGGATTTCACTGTTCCCAAGGAAAAAGTATCCCCAGCAATCAGTGACGAGTCAAAAGAAACTAGCTTGACTAGAAAGTCCCAGTATGAATTTGGTAAGAAGACATTAATTGCATGTTTTTATGATTTTTGTTTATATTTATTTGGTTTTCATGCAGAAAGTGATCTTGATTGATGTGATAAATTCAGGACATATTTTTTCAGGATTTCCATCCAGAACTATCAAAAGAAAGAAAGAAAGGAGGAAAGAAATGAAGCAAGATGAGAAATGATGGAAAAGGAAAGGAATGACAGAAAGAAGGAAAGAATGTTTAACAGTTAAATGGAGTGCGGCTATGACATTTACTGTGAAAAACAGTTGTTGTGTGCTATACAACCATGCTGAATACCATCACAGAATCACAGAAGGGACGTTGGGAGATCATCTAGTCCAACCCTCCTGCTAAAGCAGGTTCTCCTAGAGCAGGTTGCACAGGACATCATCCAGGCAGGTTTTGAATATCTCCAGAGAAGGAGACTCCAAAAACCCCCTGGGCAGCCTGTGCCAGTGCTCCATCACCCTCAAAATAAAGAAGTTCTTCCGCATATGCAACTGAAACCTCTTATGTTTCAGTTTGTGCCCATTGTCCCTTGTCCTGGCGCTGGGCATCACTGAGAAGAGTCTGGCTCCATCCTCCTGACATCCACCCTTAAGGTATTTGTATGTGTTGATGAGTTCCCCCCTCAGTCTTCTCTTCTTCAGGCTGAACAAGCCCAACTCTCTCAGCCTTTCCTCATAGGGGAGATGCTCCAGTCCCTTTATCATCCTTGTTACTCTCCTCTGAACTCTGTCTAGGAGTTCCTCATCTTTCTTGGACTGGGGAGCCCAGAACTGGACACAGTACTCCAGGCGGGGTCTCAGCAGGGCAGAGTAGAGGGGGAGGATAACCTCCGCCGACCTGCTGGCCGCACTCCTCTTAATGCACCCCAGGATACCATTGGCCTTCTTGGCAACAAGGGCACACTGCTGGCTCATGGTCAGCTTGTCATCCACCAGGACTCCCAGGTCCTTCTCAGCAGAGCTGCTTTCCAGCAGGTTATCCTCCAGCCTGTACTGGTGCATGGGGTTCAACCTCCCCAGGTGCAGCACTTGGCACTTGCCCTTGTTGAATTTCATCAGGTTCCTCTCTGCCCAACTCTCCAGCCTGTCCAGGTCCCACTGAATGGCAGCACAGCCTTCTGACATATCAGTCACTCCTCCCAGTTTTGTGTCATAAGCAAACTTGCTGATGGTACACTCTGTCCCCTCATCCAGGTCATTGATGGATAGGTTGAACAAGACCAGGCTGAGTACTGAGCCCTGGGGAACTCCACTAGCTACTGGCCTCCAACTGGACTCTGCCCTGCCAGTCAGAACCCTCTGAGCCCTGTCATTCAGCCAGTTCCCAATCCACCTCACTGTCCACTCGTTCAACCCACACTTCCTGAGTTTCCCTATGAGGATGTTATGGGAGACAGTGTCAAAAGCCTTGCTGAAGTCAAGGTAGACAGCATCCACTGCTCTCCTCTCATCTACCCAGCCAGTCATGCCATCACAGAAGGCTATCAGATTGGTCAAGCATGATTTCCCCTCAGTGAATCCGTGCTGGGCACTCCTGATGGTCTTCTTTTCCTCTAGTTGCTTGGAGAGGACATCCAGAATGAGTTGTTCCATCACGTTTCTGAGGACGGAGGTGAGACTAACCGGCCTGTAGTTCCCTGGGTCCTCCTTCTTGCCCTTTTTGAAGACTGGAGTGACATTGGCTATCCTCCAGTCCTCAGGCACCTCTCCTGTTCTCCAAGACCTTTCATAGATGATGGTAAGTGGCTCAGCAGTGACATCTTTCATCTCCCTCAGCACTCGTGGGTGCATTCCATCGGGACCCATGGATTTGTGGGTGTCCAGCTTACTAACGTTCTACTCTAAGTTTCATTTCTGAAGTACTTTATCTTCAAGTTGTCATTGTAAATAAATAACAAAACTCCCAAAATCAGTGGATAGCATTGGTCACAAGGCTGGCAGTTTGCTTTCAAATCAAGTTCTGAGGTTTTCAGCTTGATGCTGGAACACCAAACGCCAAAATATTTCAATTGGTTTTGGAGATCTTGATTGTGTGTTTGCTTGTTTCCTTGCCAAAAAAACCAAACCAAACCAAACCAAAAAAACCCAAATGACAACAGATATCAATATAATAATTTCTTTTGGAAAAGTTTAAAAATATTTTTCTCCTTACCCTTCTTCTATTTCCCCTCTGGTAAGGAATTACATATTGCTGCCACTCTATCTGCAAGCTCAGGAGAGTGGTAGCAATAGACCAGTGACAGGCTGAAAGTATGATCTCTTGTAATACTTAGCCATGACCTTTATGTCCTGGAAAAGGGACAACTGCACCTTTCCAGTGAGACCCAGTATCATTATTGTGAATGCTGTTCTCCCTGAGTCCTCCCACACCACAGGGAGAAGCTATAATGGAGTACAGGCTAGGGTAATGAGTTATTTTATGAGGCCCATGAAATTTAGCTTAAGGTAGCAAGGAAAGACATTTTCCAGGGGGGGGATACAAAAATGTGTAAGGAAGAAATAATCAAAGCCACTGCTTAAATAGCTTCTCCCATGCACACACCCCCTTGTAAAATATGTGGTATTTGTGAACTCATGGGAGCTACGCTTTTAAAAGTTATTGGCAGATGTTTCAGATGGCCTTAAAAACTTATTTATAGTTTAGTTCATGATAAGTAATAGCCAAAGTCTTTCTTAAGCCTGCACAGATCATTAGGTAATGTGGCTAAAACATGCCAGGGTCTGAAGCCAAGGACACAGAAGGGACTGGTATTTATACTCAGGGCCATGGGGGTCTTTGTTCCCTTACCCCAGTAGCTCAGCAGTCACAGACCTGAGGCAGCCTTTGCAATAAACACAGCAGGAGGTTCAGGCTCACCACTGTGGATTGATGTCCTGCCTTCACAGTCTCTTTAAATTACATGGCTATATCAAATTCCAAAGCTTTCAGTCTTACTGTCAGCTGTTTAGTGTTTGAGGTATTACTGAAACCTTTCTAGCACAAGTGCAAAATGACAGTGGAAGTTTAAATTATTTTTAGCAACTTTTATGTGTATGTGTATATTGGATGTCCATGTCCAGGTTTTGGCAGTGGAGAGGTTGCAGTGGTCTCTTTGAGGAGAGGCCAGGGGCTGCCCCTTGCCAGACACAGACAGTTCCAGACAGTTCCAGCCAGCTCCAAGCAATCCACTGCAGGACAGAGCTGAGCCCATCAGCCAAGCTGGTGGTGCCTCATTGATAACATATTTAAGAAAAGGCCAAAACACTAGAGAGCACAGAGGAAAAGAAGTGTGAGACAGAACAGCGAAAACACCAAGGTCAGGGAAGAAGGAGGGGGAGGAAGTGCTCCAGGCACTGCAGCCGAAATTTCCCTGCAGCCTGAAGGAGAGACCACAATGGAGCAAGTGTTTCCGTACAGACCATGGCAAAGTCCATGGTGGACCAGGTATCTGCCCTGCGATCTGTGAAGGACCCCATGCCAGAGCAGGTGGATGTTTCCTGACGGAACTGTGGCTAGTGGACAGCCCACTTTGGAGCAGGTTTATCCTGAAAGACTGCAGCCCATGGAAAGGACTAACACTGGAGCAGGGAAAAGTGTGAAGAAGAAGGAGTGGCAGAGAGGAACAGTTATGAACTGACCGCATCCCCATCCCCTCTGTGCTGCTTGGGGTGTGGGGGAGAATGCAGATGAGTTGGGAGTGAAGGAGTGATGTGGAGCCTGAGAAAAAGTGAGGGCAGGGGTAAAGGTGTTGTTTTAGTTTGTCTTTATTTTTCATCATCCAGCTCTATTTTAATTGGCATGAATTATATTACTTTTCCCCAAGTCAAGTTTGTTTTGCCAGGGAAGGTAATTGGTTACTAATCTCCCTCTCTTTATCTTGACCCGTGAACTTTTTTGTCTTATTTTCTCCCCTTGTCCTCTTGAGAAGGAGTACTGAGACAGATAGTGGCTTGGTGGGCATTTGGTAGCCAGCACACCTTGTAAGTAAGGCTTAAAAAATCTTTTACAAACATGGCTTATATGTATCAAGGAAAGCTAAATACTCATTGTAAAATTTGCAGCCTTCACATAACTGTTTCACATTTGCAAAACTCTGAGGAGTGGAAATGCATTTTTAAAAGAACTGATCTGTAGGCTGTTGAAGTTCAAAGTTATTAATTATTGGCAGATGGCCAAGAAGCGGCAGCATGATCCTTTAATCTGTTGGGGATTCAGATTTTTTTATCCTGACCTTAGTATTCAGTGTCTCTAATTGTGATTTTGATGTTTTTTTCAGATTAGTGGTTGGGTATCTTGAAGATTTTTGTCCTTAGCTTTGTGATAAATAAACATTTTTCCAGGTATGATATGTGTCACATTACTGAAGGCCAAGAAACAAGTAATATTTTTAACAATAGCCTTTTATTCCAAAACTTATACCCCCCTACACTAGTAAGAACTAGTAATACAAGTATGCAAACAATAAGAAGTCCAACCACAATAACAGAAATTATTTTCATTGTCCTTTGAGCCTATTCAGAACTTCCCATCATGTCTTTCTCTCTGGCTTTTACCACAAAGTAGGGACATTCAGAGCTTTGCGAATATCCTTGAGCTTCTACCAATATTTGTAATAATGGCTCCCATTTCCAGTACCCAGTATTTATTCCCTATGATATGAATCTGAATCCAGACAATGGAAACCAGTTGATTACATAGATCTACAAAAGTCTTTCTGTACATGAAAAGAATATTTGCTGTGGAACAACATTTTGATTTTGTATGACACATACCAACCCTATATACCCCAGGGAATCTTTAAATCTGGGTTCCTTCCACTTGATTATTTTCCCCATTGTTGTGAATGGAGTTTTGTCACTGTCTTAAAATCTGGCTAAATATGTAAAGGACAGGGGAAGTTTACAAAACACTCAAGTGGAGGGGAAAAATTGTTGGGTTACTATATCCTATTTTATATCAGCTATTCCAATAAGAAAGATGTTGACCTGTATGTGAGCATTTTTATAACACATCTATATAATGTGTGTAAAGAAAAATGTCCAGATCAGTCAGGTTTCTGTCTACAAGTTCCTTCAATACCTACCTTTCTGTTCTTTGTGGAATACACTGCTCCTACTAGTAGTTTTGATAAAGATTAATTTCTATATGCAGGTATTTTTTATAAAATATTTTCTTTGTGACTATATCTATCTAAATTGAAAGGATTTCAGTTTTGCTTACTATTACTGTTTCTCTATTTGTATCTTAAATTTTCTAGCATTGCAAAACACACCACAGCATACATTAATCAGGAACAGAGTTTCTGTATTACATATAATGCAATTTGTTTTACATTTGAATATATTCCAAAGTCACTCAAAGTATCTCTTTCATTGTCCCTAATTACCTTGAGTTCGTCACATTAATATGTTGCTATAGAAACCATTGTGTTATCAAACCCGAAGTACTTCTTATTTCAGTGCTCCTCTATAGCAAAATCTGTTTTGAATGGATGAGAAATATTAGATCTGAAACAGAAAAAATGAAAGACTTATACCTACAGAAAATAATTTTGTAAATGTCATGTTTCACTTTCAGAAGTGATTGGATTAGCCTCAGTTTGATCTTTTATCTCTGTAGCTGAAATATCCTTTAAATGGACTTTGATTGATAAAAGTGAATTTGATTTATGTTTTGGTAATAGTGGAGTAAGACAGTACTGCTGATAAAAAGAAGAAAGCAGGAAGCAGTTCAGCTATATCTCTTCTAAGTAATTTTCAGAAGATAAGATACAAGCATCTGTGCAGCCTGTAAAGTGCACATTTTACTAGTTAATTTGGCTCAAATACCTGAAAAGTTCGATATTTCCCATGTGCTTGTCCCTCCGCATAAATTAAATATAGCAAGTCTTTTAGTCAAGAAATACATTTCAGAGCCTGGTTTGTACAGTACTGGTATTAAAAAACAGGGCATAAGAGCTTATTCAGCAAGCAGTCACATTTCTATACTATATACCTCTGCAAAGTCTTATAAAATTCTATTACAAGGCTATCAAATTTAATCAGCTAGTCAGTTTTGAGTCAAAGTCTTGCACTCCCTACATTTTAAACTTGTCATAGTAATACAAAACAGGCACTAGCTGTTTCCATTTTTGAAATCTTATTGTGATCACATAAATAAATAAAGCAAAAGATTTCCTTAAGCCAGGTTGTTTTTCTTTCTTGTTATTAAAGCAACCATTTCCCTCTGACCTTTTTTTTCTTTACAGGTCTGCCATTACAACTACATTGAGACTACACAAAGATGTGGAAAGATGCACATGACTTAGTGCTTCAGTGGAGGGATACAGGTTTTTTAGGAGGAAAGGCTGGGAAGGCAAGGAGGGGGAGTTTCTTCTTTTGTGGAACATCTGGAGTGTATGGAAGTCTGCCTCCATGATGCCTCCAGGAGTCTGTCAAGAGTGTATGGGTAAAGACTAGAGGGCAGACCAACATGGGTGCTGTTGTAGTGAGTATCTCTTATAGATGTCCTGATAGGGAAGAAGTAGATATGGCCTTCTTCAAACAACTGGAAGAAGCCTCACGTTCACAGTCCCTGGTCCTTATGGGGGACTTAAACCATATGGACATCTGCTAGATCATAGAATCATAGAATCGTAGAATCATAGTTTTGGGTTGGAAGGGACCCCTAGAGGTCATCTAGTCCAACCCCCCTGCAGTCAGCAGGGACACTGCTAACTAGATCAGGTTGCTCAGAGCCCCGTCCAACCTGGCCTTGAATGCTTCCAGGGGTGGGGCCTCCACTACCTCTCTGGGCAACCTGTTCCAGTGTTTCACCACCCTCATTGTAAAGAATTTCTTCCTTATATCTAGTCTAAACCTACCCTGGTTTAGTTTAAAACCATTACCCCTTGTCCTGTCACAGCTGGCCCTGTGTGTCCAACACAGAAGGACTCAGGTAGTTTGGACGATTTTTAGAGACTGTTGAAGACAACTTCCTGGCACAGATGACTGAAGAACCAGCAAAGAAAGGTTCTGTGCCGGACCTGATGCTTAGAAAAAAGAAAGAACTATTCAAGGGTGTGAAAGTCAGAGCAGCCTTGGCTGCAGTAACCAGGTGGAATTCAAGGTCCTAAGAGGAGGAAGAAAGGCAAAAATAAGGACCACAACCTGGATTTCAGAAAAGCAGACTTCACATTCTTCAGATTCTTCAGAAATCTGCTTGGAAGAACCCCATGTTACAAGGTCCTGGAGAGCAGAGAGGTCCAGTTTAACTTCAGTCCCTGGGACTGTGATGAGGAAAATCCACCTGGAATGTAATTCCAAACACATGAAGGACAAGAAGGTGATCAGCAGTAATGACAATGATTTATGAAAGAGAAGTCATGCTTGACCAACCTCAGTGAGGCGACTGGTTTGATAGACAAGGGGAGAGCAGTTTGTGTTATTTACCTCAACTTTAGCAAAGCTTTTGACATACTGTCTCATAATGTCCTGATAGGGAAACTGACAAAGTACGGTTTATATGGGTAGACAGTGAGATGGATTGAAAACTGGCTATCAGGTCCAGAGCATTGTGATCAGTGGCGAAGGGTTCAGCTGGAGGCCAGTCACTGGTGGTATACCCCAGGGGTCAATACTGGGGCCAATGCTGTTAAAACTTTTCATTAATGACCTGGACGAGGGGATGGAGTGCACCTTCAGATATTTCACAGATAATACAGAATTGAGAGAACTGGCTGGTTCACCAGGGTGTGTGTTGCTATATAGAGCAGCTACTTGCTTGACAGGTTGGAGAAACAGGCAGAGAGGAATCTCATAAAGTTCAGCAAGGGGAAATGCAAAGTCCTGAACATGGAGAGAAATAACCCCAGGCACCAGTATACATTGACTAGAATAACAGCTGCTTGTTGGATAACCTTTGGGACAGTCCCTTTTAGATGGAAACAGTAAAACATTCACCACTAATGTAAGTGTCTTAACTGCCTCTCTCAGTTGTCCTTCTCTGCTCTAAGGCAGTAAAAGTCTTTTGTGCATTGTGTGCACTGGTACAACCTAAGTCCTAAAAGAAATACGATAAAGATGTCGCCATGTCCAAAGTTGTTCAAGCCAAACTTAATAGATATGTTAGGCAACAATGTCAGATCATCCCAACAGACAATGCAAATGATATAAGATGTGAAACTGACTTCATCCCATTTAGATCAGTATTTTACTCACTGATGTCTATATTGCAATATATATTTTTAACACACCAGAAGCAAGATTTTACAAGTTTCTCTTGGTCAGGAGGAGAAGGAACCAGCTGCAGTGTTACACACGGTTGGAGGAACTTATGGTCTTACTTAGATATCTTTCCTATACGCTGGGGTAGGAAGGGGGGAAGCAAAAAGGGGTAGGAAGTCAGTGACAGTGAGAGATGACAACAAAGTGTATTAAGCTTGAAGACAGGCAGCAGAGCTGAGCTCAAAAGTGCAGCAAGTGATTTTGGAAGCAGTTATTCTAATAGCTGACTTGATCGAACTTGATCAAATTACATCCAGTGCATCCAGTGCATTCCTGTGCAGCACGCAAACCTTAGTTAATTATTCAAGGAAGTCCATACTTAAACAGGCAGGCCACCAAAAGGAGAAAGCCTGTGCTGGAAAAGACAATTAGTTTCAGCAGCTGTGCAAGACAAGCAGCCATCCTTTTTTCTTTCACTTCAGAAATTTTAAATGGTGAGCTACTCAAGGATGCAGAGAGGGAACAAATGAGCTAAGAGGAAGAGAAGGAAGAAGGAAGAAAAAAATCAGTGTCCTAGAATAGTGAAATTGGAAAGTATGTATTATTGTCCGCTAGGCACTGAAACCTAGGAAACCTAGCAAATAAACTTATACAACAGCTGTTCCTAATCTTAGCATTTCTGCTGCTATCCAGACTAAATTTAAAACTGCATGTTATCACGTACTAAAGCATCCCCACCCATACTTAAAAAATATGTAAATCTGAAGGTGATGCCTCATATCATGCAATAATGTGTGGCCTGGGGGCATAGAAGATGAAATTGAAAGTCTTTGCATTCCCAAAATGAACGTTAAATCTAACCTGAATATTATGTGAGTCAACCACAAAGAGGAATTTTTCTTATATCTGTCAGTTCCTTTGGTCCTATTTTTCAGTCAAGAAAAAGTATTCCCAGAGTACCCATTTTGAAACAAATATCTATGTTTTACTTAAAAATAACACTTATCAACTGTTTTGGATATCTATGCCCCTTTAAAGTCATACAGCACTAGTTACCACAGCTCCAGGGAAGCAAACAATTATTAGCTGATAACATCTCTCGGGTCAGTAACGGTTTGGGAAAAAGAATTTTCATTCCCAAGCCAGCTGCGGTAATCACATACTTAGGCTACTATTATTTGATGTTCCCAGTCTTATTTCTGCCTCCATGAGATATTTCTTTGAGATATGTGGGACTGAAGAACTGCTATTGTTGTCAAAGCAAAAATTCTTTTTTTAACATACTAAGAAATCATTCTTGATTACTTAATGTTGATTTTTATCTCCAGCAGTATGCTCACTGCTTAACCAGATGAAGTAAGAACACATTTCTTCTCCTGAGAGAAGCATAACTGTCCCAAGGAAATAATCCAAAACCTCCAGCATCATGCTGTCACTTTAGATTCACATAGGAGGAAAAAACTGACTATGACAAGAAAATTTTTGGGGAGTAGTTAAGGATTTCTAAGACAATGCTAGAACCAAAACAAAAATATGGCCTGGTCTAATCCAGCTCCTATTTTTCTTTCTTCATCTGCAAGAGCAGTAGTCGAAAATCTTTCTAAACTCACCTTTACACTGGCTTTGATCAGTGTCCTAGTTCAACCAAAGTAGACAACAATAATGTAACTCAAAAATTAAGAAATTCTCAGAAGTGGAAGAAAGCCACGATTTCAGCCCATTTTCTCTTGGAATTAAAACAGGGCCTCAGAATTGTGTCTCCCCATGTTTCATGTTTGGCCCTAACACCCCAGCCATAGATTGATTCCCACTCTTGTCTGTGGGGTGACCATTTAACCCATTCCAGGACTTACAATGACCCAGTCAGTAATACATTCTTCCAGAAAGATAATGCCAACAACATCCCTCAAGCAGTGGGTACTTCAGTGTGCTTCATAGTGAGATAGTGAATAAAAAGGAATACGCTGAAACCTAGCAAGATTTCTAAGAATTTAAGATTTTCCCCACTACAGTGGAAATTTAACTCATCTAATAGCATGTCTTTTTTTTTTTTTTTCAAAGGAAGGTCAAGACTGCTAGACTGATATTGGTAGGGACTTCAATGTGCTGCTATTTATTGGATTCTTTATTTAAATTGCTTTCCAGTAAGGAATGGATAGAGAACGTGAGTTAAATTCTGAACTGCTTTTCCATAGTTTACCTGGTCAACTAACTAGTAACAGCTTGTAAAAAATGTAGTCTTCAGGAGTCTGATAATGGTTATAATTTATGTCTAATTATCCTATTTTTTCCCTCTTGTGAAGATAGCATTGACAGTATAAATTAAAAATTGGTCTTGGCTCCAGACAGACAGCCTGAAATATCAGAGCATGAATCATATCAGTGAGTTTGAAATGTAATTCACATGGAAAACACTGGATGGTCATTCTCTGAAATGCTCCTGTATAATTTCCAATTCCTTCACAGGGAATCATGTGCCCATAATACCAGAGACTGATGCACGTGTAAGTGGTACGAATGTCCACCTCTCCAGATATTCAGAACTTAGAATGGCAACCTGAGTTTTGCTCTAATGGAAATGCAGGATTCACATTTGTCACCTGCATGCTCGAGATGTACACAATGGGTCTAATTCTCTCTGATGTTTTGCTGCACACTTCTTTGAAAACTCTCAGATAACCTTTCCTATCTTTAATCCCCTGTTAATTCCTCAGAAATATTTCTGAGACATTATTCACTTGCTGTTGTCTTCTGTATGTGTGACCCAGTCATGTAGCAGGATATCAAAATTCTCTACTAAAAGCAAACATAGATTAATATGTAGTAATATTTATCTAAGTTTCATTAGCGGTAATTTCTACAGAATTAGTACAACAATAATGTATCTGTAGGATGCCCTCTCTTACTTACATTAAGTCTGTTCTTGTTCCTTAAATTGAAATAAATGGCTGATCTTGTTATCGAAAGAACCATCATGTTCTGCATAATAATGTTGTATTTAAATAATCGTGCATTTTGTATTAGCTACATTTTTTTTGTGTGTCTGTCATAGTATTTTCTCTTTTTCTCATTCCCCAATGAATATTTCCTTTTAAAAAAAAGAAATCTCTGTTGAGGTTTCTTGAATTTTCTAGAAATATTTGCTTAAAGCAAACAGTTTAAAAAGTTATTTATTATTCCCATGATCCAGTTCCAGATATTTTGACAGCAGATCAAATTACCAATAAGTGGATTAAATGGAAGTCATTATATGTAAAATAGGAAAGCTGCTCCATAATACAATAAGAAATAGATAAAATTCAATATATGACAAAGTAATTTCAGAGGTAATTGCTGAATTCTGAAAATAAGCTTTACTTAAATATATGTCATTATGTGTTACATTTTTATGGGATAGTTAAAGAAATATCTATCAAAATCTCTTTTTTCCTCACAGCCAATTCTGCAAAAACTCTTAGTAAGATTTTTCTGTTTATTAATTTCTCTATGAATATCTGATATATGCTAAATATTCAGAAAAATCTAGAACTTAGACATAGTCTTCAGTACTGCTGTGTATAATGACTTTTTGTAATACATAAATGCATTGCACTATTGCCTACTCTGAATATTTCCTTTTGACTGCTTCTTACAGCATCAAGGAGGAAAGAGGAAGAGTGATTTGGGGTTTTCCAAGAATTCTGCTTTATCTTTTCAGAAGTGAATTGGCCTCCTGTGTGTATTATACAAATAAGTAGATAATGCAGAAGGGCTGATTTCCAAAGAGAACTCCACCTTTTCACTTGACTTTTGGTAGTGCAAGCAATTATACTTACAAATAATGGTGGATGTTCTCAAGAACTTAGATGTCTAAATACCAGATAGAGCCCACCAAAGTAGTAATTAGACTCAAATGTACAATAAAATGAGTCCTCGATTAATTGCAGATTTAAAAATACAAACACAGAAGTGGAAATTGAGCTACAATACTATTGAAAATGAAAGGAAAAAAAATCCTTATATGGTAAACCACATATTCAATTATTTCTGTTTAACCACAATACTTTTATTTAGACATTCCACTTAACAACAAATAACCACAAAGACCTACCCCAAGATTTTTCCAGGAAAATAATAAACCTACATATTATAATAATAAAGGTTAAAACATAAATAGTTGTGTCACTCCCATAGGACCATGCAAGATTCTAACGAGGAACAATTGCAATTTTCCCACAGTACTCAGCAAAATGGTCAAGAGATTACATTTAGGAGCTTCATATGATGTTTTTATTTCCCTGTACCTGTGAAGATACTGCCATTTCTGCAGAGTGGTTGTGAAAAAGTTTACGTTCCAACTCAGTGTTATTTTATTCTTGATTCATATAATTACTAAACAAAGGATAAGGAATAGAAGTATCAAACCACCACATGTATGCCCCATGTGGTCATTTTCTATCTGTAGAGGGAGACTAAATCAACACTATTTTCTGAGATTTTTTAGGAAGCACAGTACCTGAATTAGAATCCTCATACCTACAAGCAGAGCTTATTTCCACAGGTTTCTCTTTTGATCTGCAAAAGTTCCTCCTACATGTCATCCACTGTATTCTCAGAAGCACCTACTATATAAGCCAACATATTAATTTGCCTGCCAGTGTTTCAGAAGTTTCTTTTTCTGTAACCACTTTTCAAGAAAATGTTGCAGTTTCTCATTTCTGGAGGTGAATTTCTCAGGCTCTTCTATTACTGAATGACCATGGACTTGCCATGTGAGCAGACAACATTAACTTCTTTGAATATTATGTTTTAAGGAAGTTATTATAAACTTGTTGTTTTATAGCATACTGGTTACCACATTTACTTCCTAGCAACAGAATAACATTTCCTAGTGAAGTGAAATCATCATTGGTAGCAGCAACATTCAGATGACAGAAAGCTGATCTGAAGAACAATTTAAGATAGCAGTAGCAAGCAGGCTAAAAGATTTAGGAGCAGAAGTCACATTGACTTCCTATTGCTTACTTGCTCATGATTTTCCTTTGGCTCAAGGCTTATTTCACTGATTTTCCTCTGATCATTTGCTGAGATTGCTGTCCTCCTACACCCACCACTTCCTCTATGAGTTTGAATGTGTGATGTGAAAGCAGAAAGGAATTTTTCATGAAAAACGTTTTTCCATTAAATGGCAATGAAATTTCAACTGTAAGTTTTAGTGTCAATATGTCTATTTTCACAAAAATGTCGCTGGAATACTTCACAGGTCCAGAGTAAAATCTTAAAGCACAAACAGAGGAGACAAAGCTCATTACTGTAGAAGAGGCAGCAACCTAATGATCAGAGCTAATATGAATGTATTCATGTGGGTGTGGGCATTAGCCTTCTGCCCAGTATATCACTGGCAGCTCACATCAGCCCAGCATTTGCCCCTGGCACACTTGCCCGTGGAGCAGGAAAGAAGCCCCTGGCTGCAAGGCTGAATTCCCACCCCGTGTTACACAGTTGGAGATGTGGGGGTGATTTATTCCTCATGTCTCAGGACTGGCTTCAGAGCACACAGCTGTGCAGCCCTTCACACTGCAGATGTGGACATCTCTGTTGGAAGTGCTCCTTTTGGAGGGACTTTGAACTTGTGTCTGTTGCATGCCAGAAAAATGGCTTAACCACAGAGCTATTGACAGAGAAGAGGGGAAGAAGGAGGAACAGAGAAGACAGTCTCATTTGCTTGGGACTTTTTGGGGATGACATTGAAAAAACAAACAATTTTCTGTGATAACTAAGGTTTGGTTTTGGGTTTTAGTCACTTGTTTTGGTTTGGTTTATTTGTTTATTTTTCCATGACATATCATTCCTGTTACCTAGCCAGCTGTAATTCATATGAAAGACATACTGACAGCCAGTGCTTCCCAGACTTTCGAATCCAAAAAATAACACCTCGTGTACTATAATCCACTGAAAACTTATCCCTGAATTTATGGAACATTTTCACACTGCCATATTCTCACACTGAACAAGGAATTACTGTACCAAATTTGGATGATTGATACCATATGTAAAGATCCTTCTACAGCCATCTTAACTTCCTAAACCTACCCTGTTTTAGCCCCTTGCTCTCTATAGTGAGGTGCAGCTGCTGGATTCAATTGGCAAAAGGGTTTCTATTCACCGGGTGATGGTTGCACTCAATTAGAAGATTGCTCTACTGCCTGCAAGAGCAATTTATAAGGTATATAGGCCCAAGACAGAAATCAGAAGTACGCTTTCTACTGAATTCAACAGGCTTTAGATAGAGTGTTCATTGCTGACAAAGGACCTGGCACGACAAATTCAAATGTAAATGGAAAGTACAACAGGGCCTGGTTAGAAATATATGAATAACCTGTGGAAAATGCAAAATGCTCCAACTAACTGTGCCAATAAGCCAGATGCTGAAGTTGGATTAAATTTCATTATTACTAACCAGAAGAAGAAAGGAACAGAGAGTAACACCATTGATCCAACAGGACACTTTAAAAGTGCAACACGATTTTATATTCAAGTTTTTTCCAAGATATTTTTATAAATAATCATGTTTACTATTTATATACTGTGAAAATTATTCCCCTTCCTGCTCTTTTCACCTGACATAACACTACAAGGTTGTGTCATTGCAAGACCAAAGCTTCTTGCCTGGAATATTGTGCTGAAACATGAAGGCTCTGTGCTTCAAGGGCATATTGATGCAGGAGCCTAGTGCAGTTCTGATGCTGAGATAAAGGCTTTTGCTGAGGTCATCCACCTTGGTACAATGTTATCCTATAAATAGGGAAGCATGAATAATTTACTTATGTCTGAAGTAGCTGATAAACTGTAACAACGTAAGTTGAAACACGTCTCTGATGCCATCTGTTGCTGAACATCGAATGCAACTATTATGATGGTGCTACTAAAAACAATGTTTGAAATATTTTTTAACTGTAAGACCAAGACTTCAATAAAATGTGTCTTTTCAGAATTAACTGGTAAAAACAGCCTTCCTAGGACACTGAGTGTTTACATGTTTGCATGTACATTCTGTCTGTGGAACATCCATATTACACTGTCACTGATACTTTGGTCTTATTACAAACCCATGAACAATTATTTTTCCAGGGACATAATTTTAAAATCTCAGTAACAGCCAAGGAAAAAGTTTAATCTGGCCTTTATTTGGAACAGTGGATGTAAAGAGTTATTCACAGTCTTTTAAGTTTATATATATATAACTGTGTATGTACATATGTATATATATGTGTATATAAATATATGTGTAAATTTACACACATATTAATTATGTAATTATAAATTTATAGCTAATGGAGAGTGTAAAGCTGACCTGGAACAATCCAAAACAGTATAGAGATACAATCTCTAGTTATCCAGGATCATGCTCTTTTAATTCATATCAATTCTTGTGCTCTATAGTTTGTTTCCACATTAATTGTAGGTCCCAGCAGCACCCTGTATAAAGCAATCTTAGCTATTGCTCCTCCAAGCCAGGGCTACTCAGTTGTTCATTCTCCAGCTACTTTGATATGGTATCTCAAAGCAAGTCCTATGCTGTAGGAGTGAAGAAGATATAGATTTTGGAGGGAAAGCTAGTAACAGATGGGGGAAAGGGCAGAAGGCATAGCAAGAGGAGCAGGAGCAAGAACTATTCATCCTTAAGACTAAATACTCTTTTTTTTTTTCTTCTCATTTTTGGTATGGCAACATTTCATTTGCCAATCTTTCTGAGAAGTCTTGAGCTAAGCCTGTGTGAACTAATGGAACCAAAATAATTTGTTTCAAATATATTTGCATTTGTATGCATGGAGGGTTTTGATTAAAATTAGTACTTATTGTCACTGACATAATGGTTATCATTAGGAATGAAACAGTAATATTAGTCTCATTGTGTACAATCTTCTTATACTCAAAAGTCGGTGCTTTTGGTATAAAACATTACTTAAAACCGTAAGACAAAGTATCACTTGCAGACAGCAACTAATTCCCTATTATTTAGACAACAGGCAATGGATAGCTAAGATCCATTATCATAGAATCAGATCTCTGAAATAAGGTTTATGCTTAGATTTACTGAATCCATAACAATGGACAGTTGTTTTGTGGCTGTATCGCAAGCATCTTGCAAAGAGATGTGAAAAGGAACAGCATAACAGTTCTGTGGATGTTTTCTTACATGGACTGTAAATCTTTCTAAGACATGGGAAAATGCAGTCCTGCTTCTCAGGAAATGGAAAATCAAGGACAGCTTCTATCAGAGAGGGGAAATAGTCTATAGCTATATATTGTACAAATGAGAATATGCACTGATGAGGTTATTCAAGGTCTTAAGACTAAAAACTAATGAAAAAGAAGAAGAACATCCTTCCTAGCCCAAGATACTGAAGTCTTTTTCCTTTTCTGTCCTGTTCTCTTGATTTAAATAGTAAGCTTTACCTAGACCAAACCAATTTTCTGTAAAACAGTGAAACAAATGTGTGGGTATAGATTTGTCTTGGGAAAGCCTGCTGCGGTATTCACAGCTATATTTTTAGGGACTGAAATACCCAAAGGAATTCTTAAATGGAGCTAAAATCCTGTCATACGCCCTTTGGCATGCCAACATCAACAATATATTGTGAGTTTACAGTAGTGCTGAGCCCAGTTCTTGGGCTCAAGCCAAAGGTTTTAGGTGTTTTAGCTCAAATGTGTACTTGTTCATATTGTTGGTTATTTTCTTCTACATCTTGTGTAACAAATGAAAAACGTGTCCATACATTCACCTAGTCAGAAGAGAGTAAAACTCCAAAGAGAAATAAATTCAAGTTAGAAATGATTGATAAAGGGAAAAACAAATTACTTGGCAGGGGGACTATAGATATTTTCACTTTTGCTCCTTATTTCTAAAGGCAACCTTTCCAAGTGGACAGTATTAAAAGGAAAAGGAGGGGTAGATGTCCTTGGAGAACTGAGGAGTGTCGCCGCAACATGTTTTCTGCTATGTGAAATTTGCATGCAAGAAGGCAGAAAATGTCATAACATGAATAGCTTTTAAAGCATCATTTGTTGCTGGCATGTTCTATGATGTTAAAAGTGTCATGCTTTGCAGCTGTGATTGGAGAGGCTAGTGGTCTCAAGGTTGCTCAGGTTTCTATGGCTAGGACAGTGATGGCAGTATGAGGACAGAAAGACACTTACACTTGTTCTTGGATGCCATTTTACACCAAGGTTTCCTACAGGCCCTTGTCTCTTTGCTGTGCTTCTGCCAACTCCTACATTCCCACCACAGTGCTGCAGTTTTCCTCCAGCTTTTCAAGACGTAGTGCAAGATGCAGGAGATCAGCTAGCTTGTGAGCTATGTGGGCATGGGAACTTTCAGAGCAGGAAAGACATAGAACTATGCTACAGACTGGAAGCATTTGCTTATCTCCAGTTGAAGTCCCACAATGCAATTTGCTTATAATGGTGCACCCAGGAGAAAAATAAGGCCTCTAACACATGAAATAGTACAGCTGCAAAGATTTCCCTTCCTTCCTTCCTCTGGGATACTTCCCAAATTAACTTTCTTACAAAACCGATCATACTCCTGGCAAACCCAGAGCACAATAGACTTTGTCTAATTCTGCTTAAATTTGGGTAGCACTGTGCAGTATTTTGGATTTCTGTTGGAGTCAGTGTTGATTCCTGTCTTATTTTTCTTAGAAGCAGAGGTGGTCTCTTCTTTATATAATCATTTTTCATTATACTTCACCCTGGATAAATTTGTAGTACCTCCATTTATTTCAGTCAGAGTAAGGAAGAGGAATATTCAACCTTTGGCTTAAAATCAAATTTGTTTCCTGTTGTATTCAATGTCATTCCAAATTATGCAGAATTTTAGCTGAATATCAAAGGTGAATTGTCATGTTGTTAGAGCAGGACCTTTGTTTTCTGTCTTATCCATAAAATAATTAACACAATGGAGATCAGTGAACCTAACTGCACCCTGACACACTATCAGGACACAGAAATTAAATAATAATATGGGGCATGTTTAATATCTTTCTGTAGTCAATAAAAACACTGATATAAACTTCAAGAACTCTTGCTCAGACTCTTGTTTTTCATTTGAGATGATTAATTTTTACATTGACTTATATTCACTTAAAAGTACTATTTATAGTGCTTCTGGCTGTTTCATATTTTTTTCTCCTTGCTGATCCTGCATTTGATTGCAAGTCATATTATATGTTTATAAATAGTGACGATATGTTAACAAATACAACTTAACCTCCTTTGGCTCCCCTTTTCTCCATTGCTGAATTTGATTTTATTATACATTTTTAAAAACAAAGTCAGGTAAAGAACTAGATCAATGTGATAATCCTTCAACAAATGTCAAAATTTCACTAGGACTGGCTTTCCTATTGTTTTGAACTGTATATTGTGCAAATTGGCTCCAACCTTCCATCTAAATGGCTTGCTGCAGATGTCTGTTATAAAGTGCGCTTGATTTGCTTTTAATGTCTGCAGTTTGTTTTGTGTGACTGTTAAATCAGGCAATGAATAAAGGTTTAACTTTCTGACACAAAACATACTTTAAAAGAAAACGAATACAGTCTAAAATGAAACCAGATCAGATCCCAGCTCAGAATTTAGTTTGCCAAAAGGAGAGCTTACCATGATAAAGTTTAGCAGTATTCTACCAAAGCACCATGTATTAAACATTTGGGAACCAAAGATCTAATGAAAGACTGGTTTACTCCAGTAGAAATCCAAGTACTTTGAATATTATGCTGACCCTGATTTAAAAACTTATGAAAGTACAATATATAGTGGGCTTTCATCTCATACAAAGCCTAAATCATAGGAGTACTCTTTTGTCTAGATGGGAATGAATTATAAAGAGAAATCATGGTTCCCCAAATCCTCTGCCCTTTTACAGTTCACTTATTGCCCATACAAAGAAGCTTCTTAACCTTTGCTCATTATTAATATATACAGAATGCATGGCCTGGTACTGTTCAGATTTTCTCCTTTTCATCCTGAAAATCTGTTGCTTTGCTCTCTCAACCTCCCCATAGACAGAAGATGGAAATTTATCACTTTACATTCCTTTTTATTTTGACTGTGGAAAGAAAGGAAGAAAAAAAGCACACCTAACTTCCAGTTGTGTCCATTTGGAAAGGGGAGCAACATTTTGACATTTCTACTTTTTGTGACTGAGCAAGATTTGAGAGAAGACTATGTGTGGCAAATTTTCTTATGTGAGGTCTTATTCTCTCTTGAATGTCCTCTACTAAGCCTCCTTTCATTCTGGATATCCAGTCTTTGGAGAAGACACTGATATTTTCACAAAGGAGTGTCAAGACCTGGAGACATAGGTTTTGATATTTTCCCTGACTAGATTATACCAGAAGAGTAGCTGGTTAGTGGGTCTTGAAGTGAAAAATAATACAGATTAAAAAATGTGATGCTTTACCTGAGAAGGTATTCATTTGGAGTCATATGGTTCACAGGGGAGAACTGAGCAGAATTCTGTTTCTCATCAACCTCTCATACACCTCTGAGTATTTTACGGTCTTCCAGGTTGAGCCCTGGAGAATATACTCATAAACAAAATCCAAAAGACATCTTTAGGCCAGTTGTTGTCCTAGGCAAATTAGGACAGATTAAGATTTTATTCAAACCCAAACGTGGTCCTGCTTTTAAAAGCCTTAGCAAATAGCAGCTCATTAATCCTCATTGCACTTCTTGCAAATGAAATGTTGCCTAAGAGATTACGTAGCTCATTTAATGCCATACAAAAAGTCTGTATCAGCAATAACATGGGAATTCAAGTTTCTGTTACCCCTGATACCCGGTGGGAAAACTAGAGCTTATTTTTTCTAATTCTAAATCTAGTGATATCTTTATTTGTATTATAATAATACCTTTCTATTATAATTGTTTTATTACAATAATACCATTTTATTTAAATCTAACTTTTTCATGGAAATAGTTTTAACAATTTCTGAATATCATAAAAAGGGATAAAGTAAAATTAATTAAGCATTCAATATTTTATGAAGGATAAGACCTAATTTCAATTAAAAATTGATAATAAAAAAGAAAAAAATCTTATTGTAACTGAAATGTCATGTTTTATCCAAAATGAAATAGATTTTTGTTCTTCTTCTTCTTTTTGATATATGAAAGCGATTTTTTGGTTTATTTTTTGTTCTATTTAAAGATGTGACTAAATTAAAAATCTCCAAGTTTGCCATGTAAAGGGAAAATAATTTTCTGTTAAGCTTAATGAATATCCATTAGACTCAGAATGGTTTCATTTTTTTCATATTTCAGCATAAAAAGTCAGATTTAAAAATAATAAATGTATGTATTATAAAGAGGAAAAAGTATATTGTTGCAGGGCTATAACAGGAATTCGTGGACTGCTGGTTTCTGAAATCAGAATATATTGACTTGTATGGTAATTCATATAGTCATTATAGAAATCTATAGAGTCACAAAAAGTGTATGCAGCCAACCATTTCTATTGAATTGGTAGTGGGGAAACAGTTAAAGAAAGCTTTTAACCTTCTCAGATATGATTCTCACAAGGCAAAAAAAAGCTATCAATAAATAAAAATATAGCAAGGACATCCTGATTTTAACAAGAAAAAGGAGAAAATTACAAATGAAAGATAGGACTGTTTTTTTTTTTTTAATGATGGAAAATGAGCCTTTCCCTCTTCAGTTCCCATGATCAACCCATAGTTTATCAGGACAGTCCCCACTGATGAACAAAACACAGGTTCAAGCACCAAGTTTAAATAAGGCAGAGCAACAATTTGAAGCTACGTTACTTGTGTTCTAAATCATGAACTAAACTTTGTATTATCACTGTTCTGGGGTAGTGGTGGTTTGGTGAGGAGGGAGGGGCTTGGCATTACAGATGTGACATGTTTCTTTTCATTGCTTGTTATAACTTCAGTGCAAAGCAATGCCCCAAAACCATTTTTCACCACACGCTTTTAATTTTCCAAATGGAATTGTTGGGGTTTGTTCATTTCTGTCAGATAGTGAAAAATTATTTTTTCTAGATATTTAGTCATACAAAGTTTAGTGAGGCTGTGAGGGCTTAATATTTATCTATTACAAGAATATTAATGACTGGATCTGATCTCAGTTGCGGGTTTTTAAAATTATGTTTTTCTCATAAATCTGATTTAACTGACATCAAAATCAAGACTTTGGTATGTATGAAGAAAATCATTATTTGTAGTTCGACTGAATTATAAATTACAATCACATTTACAGAATCACATTCTCTAAAGCTCTTAAAGAACTATTAAATCCTTATTTAAATCTTAAATAATATGTGAGGAAGAAGAATATGCGTGGTCTGTGACTCTTTTACAAAATCTGAATATTACAGATATTAAACCCTTCTGTAGATGGTAGCAGAATAAGCAAATCCTATGTAGACCCCTGTAAAATTATGTAGCAATGTTATAACACTACTCAAAATAATTTAAAGGTAAAGTTATCTTCTTGGATATTACCTATGAGAATGAATTTTTCTTTTTCATCAGAACTAGAATAAGCTTTATCCAAAAGCAAATGAATGTAATGAAAAACCGATCCTGAAGTGTGCAGTTTGTCAGAGCTCCACAAGCTTCAGTGGAAACGTGACAAATAGCAGCTACCTGAGGACCTGTCAAACACATACTCAGCCAAGTCTGATGTCACTTATAAAGTATGGGGTGAAGTACCAGCTTCTTGCAAAGCTAAAAAGAAAAAGGAGCATTGCCATTATCTGAACAGAATGGATGTAAGGGTCTGAATAATTAGGTGGTCATTCACAGCATGCATCAGTTAGGCTCTTCATGCCATGGGACATTGTTCAAGTTAAATACTTTATATAACTCAAAAAGCAGCTGTATAGTTTCATTAAAAAAAAAAAAAAAAAGTCTTTAAAGGGCTACAAACTACCTCTATACAAATTCTAGTTCAGGGAGTCCCTGAGATGCCTAACTCTGAAAGGTAGCAGAGTATCTAAGGAAGTACCATTTTATGCTTGCCTCATTGGTTTACTTTTTTCTTACACACTCATTAATGGGCAGTGCTGGAGACAGCATAGTGATATAGCTTAACACTTAGCTTCACCCTATATGATTGTTCTTATTTTTTTATGACCCAAGAGTGCTTTAAAATTCCTAATATGTGCCCTGGCCAGATTTCAGGACAGAGTACAATCCTGGCACACCAGCACATTTCTGCTTGCTAGTCCCTGGTTTTCACAGAGGAGAAAGACAGAGGCAGCATCCAATACTGCCAGCCAATTTGTCTTATAGCCTGAGTAGGGAAACAGTCACAGCACGTACCTCCTGGTCAGGTTAGACAATATTAGACACGGTGCATAAAAGTTTGACTTGCTGAAGTCACAGGATCACATGGAGTGGATAAAAGATCGGCTAAGTACAAATATGAGCCAAAACTATATAAAAAACATATATAGTTATCTTATTAATAAGATCAGTGCTGTAGTATGGTGTTAGTGAATCTATAATATCAAAAAACATTGTTTAATTTGCACTAATATCTACCACACTGGTAGACATTCTAGCACTGGTAGCAGAAAAGAGTAACTCACCAAAAGGCTCTCAAGTTTAAAAACTCCAGAGGGTTTTTAAACTTGAGCTATTTTAAAGCACTGATTCTTAATTTTTCTCATGCTCTTATAATCAGAGTCTGGAATCTGAGACAGCATGATTTTTAAGGCTTTACCTTTATTGGAAAATTGGTGATGACTTTAAAAATATGCAGATAGATATTTCTGTAAGTTGTCATCCTGTTTTTTTTCTATGTCTTGATCAATCATTGTTCATTGGCAAGTTCTTCAGATAATGTATGAAAAGACATTCAGCTCAAAACTTTTATGGGAGCTTGTCTACCCATGAATTTATTTTAAACTCCAAGCTTGTCTGTTGTTGGAAAAATTGAGGCGTGTAAGTTTACACAGATTTTATGTTCATGATACAATTTAGTGTATTCTTTGTCTGACATCTGCAAAGAGAAAATCCTCTTGCAACATCTCGGTTTAGTTACTTTTTTTGAATTGAAATTATGTGCCTTATTTGGGAAATCTTGTGCTACTGGACAAAAATAGCAATCAAATGTTCCTTTGAGTATATAAATTTAAAAACAACAGTGCCTGTTCTTGAAATATCTAACTAGTGCTATTAAACCTTTTTTTTTTCTTTACCATGAAAAGCACTGTAGGATCAAATAATTTCCTTTCAGGACATGCAGTTCAGCCAAGATAAGTTCTTCTGTTCATCATCAGCACAAAACAGCAGTGGATATGAATCACTGAATTAAATCTTATTAAATTCTAAGAGCTTTTCTTCCAATAACACACTTCAATTCTTAATGCATGATCCAAAAGAAGTAGGATAATTGAATTGGTTTAGAGAGTCAGATACTTTGAAACTATCTAAACATCACTAGCATTGTCAGGATTTTGAAATTCAAAAAGGTATCTGGTTTCCCTTGGGATAAAAACTTTAAAAATAAGTTGGCCTCCTGTTTTTTTTTTTTAAATGCATCTGTGTTTGTGAACAGTTTACAACGCAGAGCTTATAACTTGGTTTCAAAACATCTTCAGAAATTAAAAATCACAGAAATACATAATTCTCTCATACATAATGTTATATATTCAAAAACCAAGATCAAGTATTTTAATTTGATAATAATATTTAATATATTTCCAAAGAAGAAGATATGAAACACTTGTCTGCAATAGGCAGAGAACTCAACTCAAACCTCCACAGGATTTTTTTTTCAGTTCTAAACCACTGATAAATAAAAATGTGCAACCACTAAATATAATATTTACTGTTGTATTTTTTTTCTTTGCAATAGAACACTTTACTAAATGACTTATACAAAACCATTCTTTTGTGTCTTCTGACGAGCTCAGGGAGAGATCCAAAAAACATTTATATTACAAAATACAAAGTAATTGACATCTACACATGAAAGTCCAAAAGCTGATCAGCAACTCCCAACTAACTACTTAGGTGCCTAACAGTCTGCAGGCAACTCAAGTTGTGCCAGAAAAAATGTTAATGCCCAAAGTTTGGCAATGTATGCACTGAGAAGCTCTGCCACCTTGGCTGAACCAAGCAGCTCAGGACCCCATTCAGCCTTAAGCTGTTTATGATTCACAAAACTGGTGTCACTGGGCTTCAGGGCCCAAGGGAGCTAAACTGATATGCACATGCTTTGCTCTCTGACAGCATAAATCACAGTCACAATGATTTTCATTAGAAACACAGCCCCTGGAGGAAGGGTTGCTGCATAATTTTTCAGTAGTAGCTTAGAGGTTAGCAATTTACTTCAGAAAAGTTTTGCTGTAACCATCATGTGGTTTACAAAACTGGCACAGACACTTCCCATGTTCCCACTGAAGCTGTGCCACTCTTCAGTTAAAATTGTCAGTAAAATTCAATAACTGTAAGGAAAGGATGCATAACTTTGAAGAATAGGGTACTGCATTTCTTTGTAAGCTTCTATCAACACACAGAACAGTCACTTGGCCCATCTCCTGTGGGCTCTCAGCTTCAGTTCCACACATCCAGCTTCAACTAAGTTATTATTGCTGAGCAATGCTCAGCTTTTAGGTATTAAACTAGATAATAATGGATTAAAATAGTATCTTATAGTAACTAATTACAAGTAAAAACGTGCTTTTAAAAAATGATACTTTTAACAGGGAACTTCTTCAAAAATCATCAGGAAACTACTATATTTTAATGGCAGAGGTAAAAATTCCGATGCACTATTTCTTAATGCATTTCTTAATTGGGAAAATCTGTGTGCTGATTTTGGCTGGGATGGAGTTAATTTTCTTCACAGTAGCTAGTATGGGGCAATGTTTTGGTTTTGTGCTAGAAACAGTGTTGATAATTCAGGGATGTTTTTGTTACTGCTGAGAAGTGCTTACACAGAGTCAAGGCTTTTTTTGCTTCTCTCTCCACCCCACCAGCATGGGTGTGCACGAGAAGCTGGGAGGGGACACAGCTGGGACAACTGAGTCAAACTAACCAAAGGGATATTCTGTACCATATAATGTCATGCTCAACAATAAAAGCTGGGAAAAGAAGAAGGCAGGGCGGGATGTTCAAAGTGATGGCATTTGTCTTCCCAAGTGACCATAAGGCACGATGGAGCCCTGCTTTCCTGGGGATGGCTGAGCACCTGCCTGCTGATGGGAAGTGGTGAAGGAATTCCTTGTTTTGCTTTGCTTGTGTGTGCGGCCTTTGCTTTACCAATTACACTGTCTTTATCTCAACCCACGGGTTTTCTCATTTTTACTCTTCTGATTTTTTCCCCCATCCTCCTGCGGAGGGAAGTGAGTGAGCGACTGCATGGTGCTTACTTGCTGGCTGGGGTTAAACCACTACAATCCACTTTACATAACATAAACATAAATGGAGTACCATTTACACAGGTTAATCACAGATATTGTGGCAATGAAACCTGCATCTCTTCAATTGACTTTTTGCTTATATTTGTACTAGTCTTTTATTGCCTTAAAGATATTCAGTAGCACACAAAATGATCATGCAATGATCTAGTAAAATAGTCACACAGACATATCTGTGGGAGATATAACTGTGGTACATCATGTCAGATAATCTATGGCCTGGTCCGCCCTCTACTAGGAAATTTGTTGTGATTCACCTCTACATTGTAGGAAGCTTGATCTGAACCAGCCTTCCTGTCTTATTCAAAGAGAAATAGGCCCATTTACAGCTGGATTTATCTCATCTTGCTGCTGATGTCTAAATTGAAGCTGAAGTGCTGTACCTGTTTCTCACAAGCAACTCTAATTTGAATCATTCTGGAATGATAAGCTCATTGCTGATGAGTTTGAGCCCAGTCATCTAGTCTGTCTCACAGATGTGGGCAATGTGTATTGATAACTTCCCTGTAAAAGTCTTTGTAGTGTCCTATAGTTCTTATGTAATTTAATCCTACAACTACAGAGAATAAGGTATCTTCTTCACACAGCTTGTAGGAAAACAATGAGTGGAATTTGTACAATATTTACACCTACATGTGTAGGGAGGTTTTTTTATATGCATCTTGGATTTTTCCTTACCTAAAATTAAAAACCTATATGAGCACTCACTGTCTACTCTTGCACTGAGATTTTAAGATCTTACAAACTACCCTCTGTTGTCAGCAGATAATATTGTTCAGTATGTCTCTTTTTCTCAGCATTTAAGTCTTATGACATGGGCTGGTAACCTGGGGAATGCTTTGTCTGACAACCAAATATTGAGCGTGTTGCCATTAGCAGGCTGCAAATCTCATTGTGAGAAAACACTTCCTTCCAGCAACTGTTGCTAACATAGGATATCATAAACATTTTTCCAGTTAAGAAAAGAAAATGTGGGTTTGTTAACAAGCCTCCTCACGGTGTCTTTCTTCTGTACATTGCCTTCAGAAAGTTCTTTGACAACTACTGAACAAAATGTATTTCTTGAAGCAGAAAATTTTAGTCATCGACATTTGTCCTGTTTGCCATTGTAGCCAACAGGAAAGGAAGTTGTGAGCTTATCATGGAGACTAGGGACTGGAAGTATGCCTCTGACCCCTGTCTTGTAATGTGGAAAGAAATCATGACATTTTATTAAAAAAAATAGTATGCAGTACATCAACATCATAACACATACAGACCAGAAACAAAGCTGATAATCCTAGAATGGAGACTGAACCACAGAAAAACATTAATTTACACTAGATGAAGTTATCTAACCTGTAAACTAATGCCAGATGGCATAAATGGTCTCCAGAGATCACCTGTTCTTCTTTCTGCAAATCAAATGTCAAGGCAAAAATGACTGTTAGCTTTTATATCCTCATAGACATCGCTCATCACTGCCCTACAACACACCATTTTACTGTTATAGCATTGGATACAGGATAAATTAATGCAATTTTCATTCCTGAATCTAGTAGTGAATTCCTGCCATGGCAAGATCTAACAAGCAAACAATTGTACAGAGATGAATAGAAGATGATGTCTGTCTACTATGCTGACCACATCACAAAGCTGTTAAAGAATAGAATAACATCTGAACAAATTAATATTGATTTTTTTATGTTCCTCTTAAAATCAAATGTGCTCAGCACTTGTTGAGACTACACTTGGGTGAAAAAAAAAAAAAAGAAAAATTGAAATTCATAAGTTGATTTAAGGACTTCATTACAGCTGATTTTGAAGAAGCAGTTATAAAATAAAGGGGAAAGACCCAGTATTACATTATACACTGACAAGGAACTATAATTTCTTTTCTCGTACCTTTGTCACTGAGGAATAACTTCATTAAGTTTTAAATATTATGATTTGACTGGGTTAATCTGACTAAATGTTGGTGACTGCAATGTTAAAATCACCTGAGATACCTCATTGTGGGCAAAGAGCTGATCAGTGTGGAAGCTAAGGTATAATTCACCTCATTCTAAATTAAACCTCTGTATCTGGTCAACGGACTTAAACCTAAACTCCCCTCACTATATTGACTAGACCTCTGTTATCTATAATGGGAAACTAGACATCTAATCTCAAATGAAGACACCTACTTTGTTGATACCTAGGTTTGAGCGAAATGAATCCCACCCACAGATGAATCTGAATTCATATCTTTTCCCTGTCATGAGAAAATTGTTAAAAATAATTGCCTTATAGCAACTACATATTATTTCCCTATTTCAGCATTTATATATTTTGTGCTACTGTTTTAAAAAAATAACAGGGAAGATAAGATTAGGAGCCAAATGTAGAGAGCAGAGCAAAATTCTTGATTTTCTGAAGGCTTAATCCTGAAAAGTGCATGCACACCTGAATCATTTCAGGGACATTCACTGATTTTTTTCCAGCTTTGCAGACCAATCCACTTCTGCTTGAGTAACTGTCTCTTAACTAGGGATTTATTTGCCCTTCCTAATTTTAGGCAGTCAAGTATAACAATTTTGGACATAAATCCTTTTTTAGTCACCTAAATATCATTTTAAGCATTATTTTAGTGATTTATAGTAAAAAGGCATCTTATGTGGTCAAGCCTGAAAACTGGTCCTTTAATGCCAATGGAGCAGCAAACTGGAATCAGGCTTTTATGTTTATGAAACAAAAAGGCAACTGATAGAAGCTCTGCTTTTTTAGAGGAAAAACAGCCAAGCCACTGAACTAAGCAATTCCCTTTATTAATTCTTTTAAGAAGCAAATGATCTTAAGTACATGAGATTGGTATTACAGTATTTTTAAAGAGTTCATTGAAAACTGAAATGCTGTGCTGCTCTTTGGCTTTTTTTGTTTTTTCCCCCCTGGTAGTTTATCTTTAATTGAATACAAATCCATTAACTACCAAGGGAATTGAGAACACAAAATATAGCCCATGTGCACTGACTTTAAACATCTGTTAGGGATTGTTTTATAGTGTTCCAGTTAAAAACTCCATGGGTTTGAGGAAAAGACAGCTTCCACATAAACAGAATTTTTATTGTATTTATAGCTGAAAGGGTCATAGGACTGATTCTGCAATGTGACATTGACAGATGCACACCGGTCAAAGTTCTCAGTGCCCTGAAGGCACTAACAAACCTTCTTGGCCCTGTCCAGACCCACCTGGAGCCTCCCCCCACCCTGCCCCATCAACACTGCAGGAGTGCCAGTTTCCAGCCCTCTCCCTGTCCTCTGGATGGATCCCTTAGCCCTGCACTGTAGGTCCTCTCCTGGCCTCTTCTCCTTTTGCCCTCACCTTGGCTCCTGGAGTGATCCCAGACCTCGTTCATCACTTGTCATGTCAGGGGCTACCAATGGACCCCATTACCAGTCCCCAGCTCTTCCCGCTGTGTTCAGCCCCTGCAGGATGGCACATCCAAGACAAGCATGAAGTCTGATCGGGGTCACCCTCAGCTCCTGGCTTGATTCCCTCATGTCCTGGTTTGTCCTTCAGTTATCCATCACACTCATTACTGAGTGTGTCTGTGACATAGAGACACACTCCTCCACATCAAGCATTAATACTCCTTTGGATCTTTCAAACAGTACCTTGTTTGATTAAATTTTGTACAAAAATAATGGTTTTAAGTAAAAACATTTACTAGTAATGTTTCTGACACTTTCTGAGAAATAAAACAAGGAGGCAAAACAATGATGGTTCATTTAACTATGTTTTCCTACTACGATGAAATGAAATTACAGCTCAGGTTTCAGTTTTACTCCTCATTCACAGCAAAAGAATTCACAGTAGTAAAACTTGTTTGTCATAGAGATGACAGTACTTTAGAGCAGTACCTTTTCCAGATAAAATAGCTTAATTTTTAAAATCATTTTTACACTAAATTAATTCATTGTTGTCTGTTAATAAATATGTCCAATTTTGATATTAAAAAAAAAAACTGGCAAAATTATTTCTTAGGAAACTCAATTTAATTACTGGGTTTCCTTTTACTAAAATTCCATATATTCATACTTTCAGCCACTTACAGACATAAAAAGATTGTTGCTATGTATGTGATAGATATCTGCTGGTGCCCCTGGAAAAGAGATGGAAAGGAAGAAATTATTAGGTAGTTGAAGACTCATATAATTAAATGCAAATCTATTAACTTCCTCAACCTTCCAACCTTATACAAAGTATGCAAGCTATCAAAATGCAGGCAGTACAGGGTCATAAAATAGATGCTACTGTAAATAATATAACTTTACTGCCTCAAATATTTAAGTTGCAGTAAGAATGTCACAAAAGAAAGTGCAATCTGGTGCAAAGAAAGGTGTTACCAGGAGGAGTGTCTTCCGGTTTCCTTATCAGCTGACTAAGAAGGCCTTGCGTCGTTGTTGCTCGTTAATTGGCAATTGATTTTTTCTATTCTAAGAAATAAAACACACTATCAGGAAAAGAATTTGAGGTTACCTGTGACTAACTCTTGTTTGGATGGTCAGCCTGTCAGACAGTTCTTCTGTCGAAATTGTTAACTGTTTTGGAAGAGGGTCTTGGTGGTATTTAAACAGAAGAAAAGTAGGATCCAAAAAACCTTACAGAAGACTCAGTAAAGAAGGACAGAAGAGAGAGGACAAATAAGCAGAGGAAAAATAGCCCTTTCAGTAAGATTTTCTGCTTCTCCACCCAAAACCTGTACAAACAATTAAATATATAAAATGTTCTAGGAAAACTTGAACAGATATGTGTAAAATCTGATTATAACCACATGTTAGGCTTTTATTGCTTGAATGAATTTGAGACAGATTCCAGCATTTCCGTAAACATGAATGTAAAGGAAAATGTAAATGTCTGAGGTTTTGCTTGCTATTTCAAACAAGCTTACTATTTCAATTTGCTTGCTATTAATTCCTTTAAGTTGTCTTTTTTTTTTTATTTTTAGCTTTTGCTCAATGAGATAAACTTTAAAGAGGTGATGTTATTCTTTCCTTAGCTGCTATTTCAATTAAGCCAATGTTTTTATTCAATATTGTTTAAAAAAGAACCATATGTATTGTATAGCTATTCTTCTAAGAGTTGGGGTTGTTCAGCCTAGAGAAGAGAAGGCTCTGGGAAAGACCTTACAGCAGCCTTCCAGTACCAGAAAGGGGGCCTGCAAGAAAGCTGGAGAGGCACTTTTTACAAGGGCATGTAGTGATAAGACAATGGGTAATGGCTTTAAACTGAAAGAAGGTAGATTTAGACTAGACATGAGGAAGAAATTCTTCACTATGGGGGTGGTGAGGCAGTGGAACAGATTTCCCAGAGAAGCTGTGAATGCCCCATCCCTGGAAGTGTTCAAGGCCAGGTTGGACGGGGCTTTGAGCAATCTCGCCTAGTGGAAGGTGTCTCTGCCCATGGCAGGGAGGTTGGAACTAGATGGTTTTTAAGGTCACTTCCAACCCAAACCATTCTACGATTCTATGTTTGCATACATTTTCATCTTATTTTGGAGGTTTTGGGCCATCTTCTAGCTTTCCTACTCGTTCCTCATCCTCCAAACTGGTATGTTTATTCTGCTTTGTTCTAAGTAAAAGTCTAATACTTATACAGGTTATGGTCTTGTCTACAAGGATAATATTTTAACTTAAAAAAAAAAAAAAGACTAAGGAAATAATTCACAAAAGGAAACTGAAAAAGAAAAGAATGGAACTTTTTTGCCTTAGGTCAGATTTATACAGCCATACATTCGAAAGTAAGAACACCCTATAAATGAGACTCTGAAGAGGTAGGTAGTGACAGAAATTAATGCAAAGAAATCAGATTGTAAATCAACCTCCAAAAAAAAAAATAAATCACCACCACCATATCATAAGTAGTATTTCTTTCTCCTTTTCTCCCACTGATTAAGTGTTGCATACAGACCTCATCAATTATTAAACACAGATTATCTGAAGTTGTAGACCTGTATTGGGTGAGTCTTTAATGGCAAATTAAAACTGATGGTGTAGTTAATTGCGTTCTTGCATCTTATGACCTTGTTGAGCCAAATGTTATAAAATCATTCAATCTACCTCCAGTTTAACCAATAGTTGATGCAATAAATTGTGACTATACCTAAGAGCAGTTAGTCATCCAATCATTAACAGTGTGAGCAATCAATTGGTGAACAAAAGTCTGGAACTTCAAGACATCCTCAGTATTTGTTGTGATTCATTTGGAAAATACATCTTGTGTATTGTGTCTGTATTTTCTTTATGATAATAGTATTTGAGAATGTCAAAGACACTAATGAATATTATTAGCACTGCTCCTTTTTAATAAAGATTATAGTCATTCTTGGGAGGTTTTGATTTTTTGTTTTGTTTTGTTTGTTTTCTGATAGAGGATGGAGAAAGAAGATCTAACATGTCGTCCAAAATTACATAGGAAGGCAGCCAGGCTTGGAGAGACAGATTTCCTGAGATCATGTGATTCATTATCTAACAACAAATCTATTAATCTTTGAAATTACTGTAGATTTACTAAAGAATAAGATTCTAAAAAAAATAATTTAATTTTTACTTCTGATTTTAATTCTGCTTTTTCTGCTTCTACTGCATTTTCTACTGCTTTTTCTCCTACTGGCAAAGAAAACACAGAAGCCAAAAGACAGACTTCTAAAGGAATAGGTAAATTCTTACCCCAGCGTTCCTCCTGAAGCCAAAGAAACTTTATTACATACTTTCATAGGAACAAAATTGGGCAGGTGATGAATATTTTTTTAAATGTCACTCCTAGACTTTATCCAATCCGCAGTGACCCTGGTGATAAAAATGCTAAAACGTAGTAGTGATTTAAAAAAAAAACAAACAACAAAACCTAAAACCAAATAATAAAAAAAAAGAAGCGTCATTTCAAGATCAACATGACATAAATTCACTGACAAGAGTTAAACATTATTTTTGCAAAATTTTTAAGTTCACTATGTATATGGAAATTGTCAATATTTGGAAAGACTTATACATACCAAGTGAGATGGTCCAAGTAAGGTAGCTTGCTTTTAGTGATGAAGGAACGAAAAGCCATAGTTCCAAGATGATAATTGACATTATTTATCCTGCTGTAGAGTTCTGTCATACCTGAGGGTCTGTCACAAAATACAGCTTTGATAATTTAAACTGTATATCCTCCATACAATTCACAATTGAAGTACCTTCTACTTGCTGCCCTGATTCTTTATGGACTCTCAAAATATGTTTTATCCTTATATCTCTCTCACATATTTATTCAAGAATTTGGAATATCTAATAATTTCACAGCTTTTCAGGACTTCTGAAATCTTGATTTAAACTTCAGATATGTAACACAAAATTAGTTGGTTTCTGAAGTAATTAAAAAAAAAGACCTCATACTTTGACAACACAGAAAAAAATTCAAATTTTGATTCCTTGTTGTTGTTGCTTGTTACTATTGTTGTTTTCTTGAAGGAAAAGGTTTAGGAAATTAATCTTCATTAAAATGTTGAATTATTATTGACTTCATTATATGCAACTTCCAGGAATAAAATGCCTTTGCATGTATTTGTATGTCATCAGAAACCAACAGTAATAGGGCAGGAGTCACCAGAATTTTGTAAGTCTCAGAAAAGAATACAAGGAAATTAACGTTTAGTTACAGATTTGCTGTAAAAACACAATCAGAATGTACCTTTTCCATAACATTTACTTCTTAAAACTGAGAACTTTTTCAATGACAATCATAGCATTTGGGCGGAAGGAAGTAAAATTGCTTTTAAGTCACTGAAACTGAATTTGTCTCCTTGTATCTTTCTTTAATCAACATGTTGCTATTCTATATTAGTTTCTGCTAACCTAAAAATAAATTATTTCCAAAAAGATTTAGATAACCTTTTATTGCTGAAAGGAAAAGATAACCTATTGAAACACACTTTTTTAATATATATATGCACACATTTTACAGTGGTTAATACTGTATTAAAACTGTCTCTTCTATTTATTAATAAAAATACAATATTTATTTCTTTTAGAATATCATTTCAAATAACAACACAAGAGTGACAATGTCCATAGCATGCTTGTGGTCGCACACAAATAAACCTCAGTCATTTCTATTGTCAATAGACGTAGCTTGGAAATCCTAAATATAATTTATTAACTGGCTTGGGTTATACTATTAGTTGACTGCTTACTTTGAGGTTTTTTTTCTTTCTTTCCCTTTTTTACCCAGTCATCTTTATTTCAAGCAGGAAAATCTACAATCGAAACATAAGTAATGATTTCAGACACAATTCACAGAAGAAAACTTGCCTTTCAGACTTGAGGGGAAAAAAGCTCTATTCTTCCAATTAATTTTTTTCCCTTCTCTTTTTAAATCTACATTTGCATTTGTGTTATAAAAAAATTTTAACAAACCTAGCAAATAACTGGAAACACAAAGTTTTAATGTTGTCAATAACACCAGTCTATTTTCTCCCTTCTGTTTGCTTCTAGACATTGATCTTAACCTGTACTATCTTTTACTTTGTTCAAGCTCTGATGATTTTGTTAGCTTTTTTGTTATTCCCTTGACATTGTTTTTTCCTTTAGCTCTGTTATTTTTTTTCTGTGCTAGACTTGCTAGTTTCTTCTCCTACCAAAAAATCTCAGACATCTCCTCAGGCCCCAGTATCCTAATTAAAACTGTGTATTGATGTACTATTTAGTTTGGTTTAGTCGTACATCAATAAACTAGAGAGCAGGTTGGAAGGCAAAGTCTCCCAGAGCATTCTGAGGTATTTTGTATCGATTTAAATTACTTTCCACAGAGTAACTTTGTACTTCATCTGGTGCAGGTAATATTACACTCTCTGGAGCCATTAATACAATGTTGATTTCAAACATCAAAAATTCTGGTCACTCTTGCAGTGGGAGACTGCAGGGATGAGAAGCATACCAGTAATCCTGTCTTTCTCTTCCCTTTCTTGAGACAGCCAAAATCCTGTACACAGTGAAAGAGTCCTCTTATGACATGGAAAAAAAAAAAACCACAAACCCCAAACATTTTAAGGGTTACCAACAGTATGGTATCAAGATTAGTGGTAGATTATCTACATTATTAAAGTGATCAATGATCAATGTAGGGTGCATTACTCTAAGATCTGAGTGAAGTGATGGAAACAACACTGAACGGGTAATGGCGCACTGCAGACATTCAAACTCCTAGCAGTGTCAACAGGTGCTGACGGTCAGAGTTTTGGATGACTCCTCCATTCCTCCAAGACTTTGCTCCAGGAGAATATTATTGATCCCTAAATCACTGACTTTCAGATTTCTTCTTTCAGTTGTGCTGGTCACTCGGTTCCCTTTACTTAGTCTCTTCCTCCTGAAGAAGGAGTACCCTTTGAGCAGTTTAACAGCCTGCACAGAAGAGGAGATATACTTGCCCTGAGGATTAGAATTCAATTGAATAAATGTTGCACAAGCCAGGTTTGGAGAAGCTTCCATCTCATCACTTTTAACAAATAAGATAAGGACAAGCTGTTAGATCTGAATGCTGGTACAGGCAGCTTGGGAATACAGACCCCAGCAACAGTATCAGCTCCCTGTATGGGCCAGCATCTTGCTGGTTCTCCATAGCAGACACAAACAGGAGTATTATACCAAATTTAGGGGGAGAGATTTCTGGTGCACAGGAAGAGAAGATGGGAGGCTCTCTGACCACACACATCACAAGAGCTGGCATTAGAGAAGTTAAAGTATGGGAAGGATATGATCATTTTACTACAGTGACTATATCCCTCCTTACATTAAGAAAAAGGTTTGAATATAGGAAGATAGACCCTCCCATAATGTCCACCAGTCATTCTGCCTGAAAGCAGAACTGCCATAATTCTAGCACAACTCAGAAATCTGCTACCTTCATTTACTGACTGAATATGTACTTCTGTTTCTTCTACCCATCAACCTATTTATCCATCCATCCACCTTTTCACCTTTCTTGGGAAGCCCTTATTACCTATCACACCACAAACTGTGACTAAAATCTGTTTAGAGTGGACTTGGCATCAGACTCAGATAGTTCTGGCAGGTTGGATAAAGTCCAGTCAGGAATTCTGTTACAGAAATTATCGCTCTTCCATCTGGCTTATATGAGTTGTTTTGAGATAGACAACAAGCAAAAACGTTGGGATGGCATGGTCTAGATACAGTCCTTGACCAGTCTGTGCTCAAAATCACAGAGCAGAATGACCTAAAGAGAGGATGCTTATAACAGACATATTTTACAAATAAAGGTTCTATCCCTATGGGTCATTTGTAAGTATCTTACCTAGCAGAGCCTAAGGAGTCAAGTATTTGTGGATGATTATATGTGGTGGCTTCATTTACTAGTGATTTAGTAGTATTGAGAGGAAAGGGGCAGCTAATGACTTGGTGTACGTAAGGTATTACTGAAGATAATCTCTCATCTTTTCACATTCTTCTTTCTCATCCAGGCACATTAACTCTAAATCTGAATAGTCAGAAAGTCACGTTCAGCATGATGATGTTTAACAGTTGCCTCTGAGGTCTAGGAACAGCTCAATGACCCTTTAACTACAGTCAGCCCTTCTCAGATTGGTACTGACCCAAAGCCTGTTAGCAACATAAGTCCCTGTCAAGGCCAGGACTTTCAAGCCAAGCTCACATCACAAAACTGCCATGTAACCAGTGTTCATACTGCAAGTCTCACAAGAAAAACAAACGGATGAAGGAATCTGGAGAGTGAGCTCCTTTCTTACTTCAGTTGTTCTCTTGAAGTGCAGATGAAGTAAATTATGCTTATTTTTTAGCTAATCGGTAGCTAAGCTGTTTCTGGAACATGATCTTTCCACGAACTTTAGCTTCATTACTAAAATTGTGAAGATGCTTTTATAAATACCATGTGATTCTGCACAGCAAAGGTTACATTTTTGAACAGTTCTTCTGCCAGTACTTTTTCCACACTGAAAGTGCATTTATGGAAGTGCAGTTTAACAGAATATATGAAATACAGATTTGACTAGGAGACCTATTGGATTAGGAGCTCAGCTGGATACTTTGTATGGCATATTTATGGTTATGGTGAAGCTAAACAGAGTGTCTAGTTAGGGACTGAGTGATTCTAAAATTTATTCCACTGTATGTAGTTTAAGGTTGCCAGTCATGAATGACTTAGCGTCCTGTGTAAGGTCAATTTCTTCGATTGTTAGGATACCCATGGGAAAACTGTAATATAGTGGCTCTATTTATAATGTTGACGCAGTCATTTGTAATGGTAATCTCTCCTTATATAGTAATAACAAAGATACTGAGGATTCTACAGAAGTAAATGCACTGAAAACTTAGTAATGAGAACAAAGCCTAAAATCAAAGCTTCCTGCATAAAGCCACTCACCTAACTTTTCACAGAATTAAAGGATATACAAGCAGTCTGGTCAGTGGGTTTACTGAATATTTATGACCACTTAATTTTAAATAATTTGTGATTTATGTTGTAAGAAAAAAAGTCCAAATCTTTTGGATATGATTCAACCGGATTTGGTTTAATCAATTTTTTTCCTCTCTATATTGTTTCACTGTTAAACTAGTCAGGAGATGGACTATATTTCAAATTGACCATAGATAGCATAGTTTAATCACAATGATCTCATCATGGAGAAGAATTGAACATCATTAATTAATTGGACCTGTTTCAGACATCAGTCCCTTCTCACTCTTCCAATGACTTCTATGGGAAGCTCTTGTTTAAAAATAGATACCATGATCTGTCCACCAGGGTGATTATATCAAATTATGTTAAATGTCTTATGGTCTTGGAAGAACAATAAACAGATTAGTCTTTACTGTCTACTGGAAATTCTAAACATAAATTCTTATTCAGATATGAACTTACTTCTATGGCCCGTGCTGTATTTACATTTTTTATATATATATATTTTATTTATTCAGAAAAGGACATCATACAAAAGTGACCAAAAGTTTGGGTCCAAAATTTCTCTTTGGAGAAAGATGTTAGAAGGAAAATAAGGAATCAAAGTGAGAAGGCAGAACGCTGGAAAAGCTTCATACCTGCTAGCAGGATGCCTTGGAAGAGAAACACGTGTTGAACATAAGATTGTGGTTATGTGTTTAAGAGCTTATAAATAAAACTGACCTTTAATTATGTTCCTGAAAGTACAACAGATTACTAGAGGACTAGAATTCCACAGGTGCTGGAATTCTGTACTGGCAGGCAGAAATGTGTTTAGAAGCAATAAAAAAGAAGTTATTAATTCGGTTTGCTGAATTCAACATTAAATCTTTATACTGAAGACTACAATGTACATCAAAATTTGCCTACAGATTTTATGGAAGAAAAAAGTATGATGCATATTAAAAGAATTTAAACTAATTTTTGTGTTAAAGATTCAATATAAAATAACAGAAATTAAAGAAACTGCATATATGTATTAGTGTGTATGTATATATGTAAGGATATTTGTATATAGATGCATGCATATACATTATGACTAAAAAGTCTTGCATTGTAGACAACATTGCAAATGAGAGCATAAGCAAAACTTTGTGGCATTGAAAATCATAAATTAACATAAACCTTCTGTGGGAATATCTGATCCAAGATGGGTTCTCCAAATGTGGTCAAGGGACCTGTTTTGTAGTTTCCCAGACATATTTCTCAATAACCTGTTTTTTTCTTCCTTAAAGGACTCAGCTATATTATTCTTTCTCTATACTTATTCAAAGAGAAAGATACAGTAATGGCCAATTTTTCTTGACAGGGTTTTGCCCAGCAAGAATACTTCACATTAACATGATGAGCCAACAAAATCTCAGTTTAATTGCATTGACATCACAACAACTCCCTGGAAGCTGTTATACTGACATCAATGTATAGCATGGATGTAATTAAGATATAGGTGTTATCTGTCTAATAACTCCTTCAGAGCCTAGGTAATGTAACTATATATGGATCTCTGAAAACTTTCTTTGAAATCAAATTACTAAAAAAAATGAACCATAGCATCATAGAATGTTTAGGGTTGGAAGGGACCCCTAGAGGTCATCTAGTCCAACCCCCCTGCAGTGAGCAGGGACACCGCTAACTAGATCAGGTTGCTCAGAGCCCCATCCAACCTGGCCTTGAATGCTTCCAGGGATGGGGCCTCCACTACCTCTCTGGGCAACCCCTTCCAGTGTTTTGCCACCTTCATTGTAAAGAATTTCTTTCTTATATCTAGTCTAAACCTACACTGTTTCAGTTGTAAACCATTTCCCCTTAGCCTGACACAGCTGGCCCTACTAAAAAGATTTTCCCCATCTTTCCTATAGGCCCCCTTTAGGTACTGAAAGGCCATAATCAGGTCTCCCCGCAGCCTTCTTTTCTCCAGGCTGAACAAGCCCAACTCTCTCAGCCTGTCCTCATAGGAGAGGTGCTCCAGCCTTCGGATCATTTTTGTGGCCCTCCTCTGGACCCGCTCCAACAGTTCCATGTCCTTCCATGAAATTTGTGTATTTAAAATTAATATGTCATAGATGTTGTTCATTGTTTTGTAACCTGTCAATTTTGTGAAAACAAAACACAAAAGTAGCCCTGTTACTTCTATATAAATATTTTATATAGGCACTCCATTCTGTCTTATTAAAACTCCAATTTGAAGTCCTCAAGTTTAATCTAGAGAAGAAAGCATCATTGGGAAACAAAGGATGAAATTAAATGATTCCTTCCCTCTGCCCTCCATGTCCTGAAATCCATGACCTTATGACTGTTCTCAGGAAAACAAGCAAAAAGATAAAAAATCTTCACAAGTTTCCATTGTTTATGTCCTCTACTTCCCACAAATATTTGGGCTAACAGCTTGCCGATTATGTATTGTTCCAATGCAACTGGATCTTTGAAAATCAGAGCTTGAAATGAAATTTTTTTCAGTCTTTTATATGTAATTGTGGGAAAATATAAAAGTAGCATTTTTTACAGTTAAGCAGTTGAAAGGGATGAGGCACTTGATGATGACCTATTCAGTAATTTTCTAATTTGTTTTTAGAAATGGGTATTTCCTATGTTTTAGAATAGTAAGGTCATGAGCAACAGTAATTGAAAATGGCCCAAATTAAAACTATAAGCTTTGAAGCAACACTTCAAGCCTTTTCTGTTAGACTTTTATATGAGAAAAAACTCAGTTATTTGAGACATTTCACTTCAGCACTCCCACACTTCTCTCTCCTCTCACTTTTGACTGACACCAGTGCCAGAAACCTAGCTAAAGTTAACTAAAGCTTGATTTCACTCACCTGCCTCTCCACAGTGCTGTCTACAGAATGGACTTAATGAATGAATCTAACCAGAAGAAATAGTTATTAATTAAAAAGAAATTGACATAAATGTACTCATTACTTAGCTTAGTTGGACGGAAAATATTATGATCATCAAAGGGATAACCAAAATACAAAAGCACATCTTTAAACTATTTTCTCAATGGTTCTTAAAGTTATACTTTCCATTCATTAGCTTTCAAACTAGCAATATTTCAGCCAGCAAACTGTGGGCTGGGCTATATTCTGTCTCTGCTTGCACCTGAAAAAATGGTCCTGACCACAATCAAGTTACATTTACCTTGGACTAAATTTAAGATGAAGTTCTCACCTTGCTAAACACTGAGTATATCAATTGTATAGAATCCCTAGTCCTTGTCTTTTTTGGTGTCTCTTCCAATAGCAGAAGATGGATATTAAACTTTTTGAATTTTACATAGTAAGGAAATTTATCTGAAGCACCACATTTGTCATAGCTTCTAAATTACACAACATAAAGAAAGGCCCATTACTCTGATGTCTAACTTACATTAGGGGCAACTTGATGGGTGGCCTAAGGCAGCCCCCACCACCATGTAGCCCGAAAATTCATGCCAAACTTGCATTACTTCATCATGAGACCTGCAATGTCATGCCATTTTCTTGAGCTATAACTAAAAACAGCTTTTACACAATCTGTTGGATATTAAACTATACAGAAAATTCTAGAAAACTAGGTTGATTCTCACAGACATTGTGTTGCTGCTTGCATCCAAACTTATTACCAGACATTTATTGAAAACAGAGCAGATTATCTTTAGATCCTTCTTAAAAAAATATTTGCCATGCCATGTTCAGCTTTCCTTTTTCTTTGTCAACCAAAAAAAAAAAAAAAAAAGCATCAGCTGGCAATCAGAAGGGACTGAGAAAGCACTAAAGCACTCATGTCTAGTTTTGTTTGCCTCTTGTTGCAAAAGGGAGGGAAAGGCAAGGAGCCATACCACAGAAAAACGCATGATAATCGCTTTTTTGAGCTATGGTGAGCATCTCTCAACATCATGCAGGGAGACCACAAGCTGGTTCCCCAAGACTTTTCTTGTATTCTCAGTCAACATGGCCATGCGAAACTGAAGAAACAGAGTTTGTGTAATGCACGTTGGTGCTGCAGTCATTTGATATGAATGGACATGTATCAGAAATGTGGCCAGCAGGACTAGGGAAGTGATCATCCCCTGTACTGGGGAGGCCGCACTTCTATTGTGTTCAGTTTTGGACCCCTCACTACAGGACAGACACTGAGGTGCTGGAGTGTGTCCAAAGAAGAGCAACAAAGCTGGTGAAGGGTCTAGAGCACGAGTACTGTGAGGAGCAGCTGAGGGAACTGGGGTTGTTTAGCCTGGAGAAGAGGAGGCTGAGGGGTGACATTATTGCTTTCTACAACTGCTTGAAAGGAGGTTGTAGTGAGGTTGGTGTTGATCTGTTTTCCTAAATAACAAGTGATAGGACAAGAGGAAATAGCCTCAAGTTGCTCCAGGGGAGCTATAGATAGGATACTAGGAAAAATTTCTTCACTGAAAGGGAAGTGGTTAAATCCCCACCCCTGGAGGTATTTAAAAGATGTGTAGATGCCGCACATAGGGTCATGCTTTAGTGGTGGAATTGGCAGTACTGGGTTGATGGTTGGACTTGATGATCTTAAAACTCTTTTCCAACCTAAATTATTCTGTGATTTTAAGATTCTGTGACTTGAAAGACACATGACTGATGACAACGTTAATGACTCTTTATATGATGAGCCTAAAGACAGAATGTGAAGTGTTAACACCGAAACTGAGGAGAGAGCACTATCTTATAGGATCTCAGAAAGCATACCAATCTTTGGTTCAATCATAAAGTCTTCCCCTAAAAAGATCAGTTGTGCAAATTTATGAGAGTATGTTTCCTTAAATGCAGGGGACATGGAATACTTCCATCCAACCACAAGGGCTGCTGAGGAAAAACAGTACTAGTCTGTCTTTTCTGCCCTTTTATACTGGACTGTACCACTGAAACTGAAAAAAGAAAAACAAGGTTTTTTTTTCATTTGGTTGGGTTTTTTTTAACAGCTTCAAGACATTAATTGACATGCTGACTCCAGTGAATCCATTGCAGATCTTTTACTGGGTTCATCAGGATCAGACCTAATTTATTGTGCAAAGTGACACTCGAGATATGCACACACTGAACTGAAAGATGGGAAAAGTCTAAAATTAATTACCTGGGAAGCATGAGAAGGGATTCAGAAGAGATGGGGATGAAGGGAAAAAGCCAACACTGAGTATCCAAACTATTCATAAAGGCCAGTCTGTGCTTTAGAAATGTGTGTATGTACTGGGAGGCAAAAGAAAGGTCGCTTGAACATAATCTATTCCATTTAACCACTTCAAATTTTATGGAACAATGTTTTCTGAAATGCCAAATGAAATAAACAATCCAAAAAAACCCCAAATCTGTGACACTGCTGAGAACTTTAATAAAGCAGCCAAAATATTTTAAGTTTGTAAATACACTTAAGAAGAAAAAGAAAGAATCCCAAATTCAGGATCAGGAAGCAGACTCTCACTTACAATGCAAACTTTAACATGTTTTCCTAAGGGTTCACACCACTTCACCTCACTTGCTACAAAGTTTCTGTATGTACACCAGCGATAAGAGAGAAAACACGCCCTTAGTTGTGTTTATCTATCGTGAGAGTACAGTGAAGCTTCATATTTGTAAAATATAATTATTTTGGAAATTCAAAGTGCTGCTATTCTCATAAATATTTTTGTGGTAATGTGTGCCTTTAGAAATGCTGAAAAACATTTAATATGTTGTCCACAGGAAATTTATAATGTCTGGTATAAAAATTGGTCTGTTGCAATTGCATTTGGTAAAAATAGAATGTGCTTCAGCAATTCTAAAAATTAGGCAGGTAATACTATCTGATTATGCACAAAGGGATTCTCTTCTTTCCTTTAATGGATTTTTCAGTATAAGCTTCATTTAGGAACTTAGTGTTATTGCTTAAAAATAAATAACTGTTTTATCTTTCTTTGTGTCTGATTTTCATAAGACATTTCCACTGTTCATAAAGTAAGCTTTTCTTGTGCCCATGGGACATACAAATAAGCAGGTTCTGTCTGAGATATTCATGATCAATGCTCTGTGCATATTTTTTGTGGCAGACAAGTTATGTTACAGTGACAAAGCAGGGTGTCAGCATGACCTTGCTGTTTTATACAAGCTATCAGTGAGAGCTACCACGAGACAGATTAAAGCATTTGTTCTGTCTTATTACAAAATTCCCTTGTGCAGAAACAACCCTTTGTTCACATGCAACCTGCCAGTTTGAACAGCTAGATGTCTTGTTCTTTGGGCAGATTGGTCACACATGATTCATCAGTGGGAAAGGAAGACACCTAAATTCTTGAAAGAACTGTAGGTCTTTGGTGCCTCATATTAAAGCCCCAGTGGAACTGAAATTAGTTCAATATAAACCAAAAGGATCATCTTTGTTCAGAAGTAGAAGGGGTTGTATCTGATATTGTATGGTACCTTGTTGAGAAAATATTCTAAACATAAAATTAAAATGACTTCACAGCCCAGGATGGTCCAGACCCACCATCTGCTAGTTAGCAGGAGACTGCCTTCACCATCCTGGACATGGGGATTGAGTGCACCCTCAGTAAGTTTGCAGATGACACTAAGCTGGGTGGAAGTGTCTACCTGCTTGAGGGTAGGAAGGCTCTACAGAGGGATCTGGATAGACTGGATCAATGGGCCAAGGCCAACTGTTTGAAGTTCAATAAGGTTAAGTGCCAGGTCCTGCACTTGGGTCATAACAACCCATGCAATGCTACAGGATTGGGGATGAATGGCTGGAAATCTGCCTGGTGGCCAAGAAGGCCAACAGCATCCTGGCTTGTACCAGCAGGAGTAGGGAAGTGATCATGACCCTGTATTCCACACTGGTGAGGCCACACCTCGAATACTGTGTTCAATTTTGGGGCCCTCACTACAAGAAGGACATTGAGGTGTTGGAGCATGTCCAGAGAAGGGCAACGAAGCTGGTGAGGGGCCTGGAGCACAAGTCTGATGAGGAGCAGCTGAGGGAACTGGGGTTGTTTAGCCCAGAGAAGAGGAGGCTGAAGGGTGACCTTATTGCTCTCTACAACTATCTGAAAGGAGGTTGTAGTGAGGTGGGTGTTGGTCACTTCTCCCAGGTAACAAGTGATAGGACAAGAGGAAATGGCCTCAAGTTGCTCCAGAGGAGGTTTAGATTAGATATTAGGAAAAAAATCTTCACAGAAAGGGTTATCAGGCACTGGAATGGGCTACCCAGGGACGTGGTGGAGTCCCTATCCCTGGAGGTATTTAAAAGACAGTTAGACTAGGTACTTAGAGACACGGTTTAGTAGTGACAGGTCTGGTTGGACCTAATGATCTTAAAGGTCTTTTCTAACCAAATGATTTTATGATTCTATGATTCTATGATCTCACTCTGAGGAAAGACTCAGGTAAAGCTGCTTTTAAAAAAAATCCTTTTATGATAAAAACCATATTATCATTAAAAAATATATATATTCTTGGGGTATGAGAGAGAGAATGAGCAAGAATTTTTATCAGATGATAGAAAAATGTATGTTAGCAAGTAGCAGAACCCAACAGGAGTGGATTTGTAGAATAAAATGGTGCTGAAGACCCAATGTCCTCTCTACAGATGTTTGGGGAATTTTACTTCAAGGTTGCTCTAGTTTTGCCTGAAAGAAAATTAGCTGTTGAGGGTGCATCAGGTGGCCTCATATTCTAGTTCAGGAGGCGCCCATTTCATGTGCTCAAAGACTATTCTGCAAAGGGAATCAAACAGTTAGAAACAATGAAGAAATTCATTTGAAAGATACATCTGAACTAAAATGCTTGTGTAGGTTCACTCTTGGCTTTTTAAACTGAAAATTAGAGGAAAGTTATTCACAGAATCACAGAATGGTTAAGGTTAGAAGGGACCTCTGGAGGTCATCTGGGCCGACATCCCTACTCAAACAAGGCCACCTAGAGAAGGCTGCCCAAGACCGTGTCCAGATGGGTTTTGAATGTCTCCAACGATGGAGACTCCACAACCTCTCCAGGAAACATATATAAAAATGTGTTTCACAATGTTCAGACTGAACGTCCTGTGTTTCAGTTTGTGCCCATTGCTTCTACGCTCCACTGAAAAGAGCCTGGTTCTGTCTTCTTTGCACCCTCCCTTCAGATATTTGTATATATTGATAAGATCCACTCCCATTGAACCTTCATTCTCCAGGCTAAATTGTCCCAGGTTTCTCAGCCTATCTTCATATGAGAGTGGCCCCAATCCTTTAATTGTCTTCATGGCCCTTTTCAGTATGCCCATGTCTCTTCTTGAGCTGAGGTGCCCAGAATTGGACATGTTACACCAGGTGTGGCCTCATCAGTGCTGAATGGAGGGGAAGGATCACCTCCATTGGCCTGCTTGCAACACTCGTCCTGAAGCATCCCAGGATACCATTAACCTTCTTTGATACAAGGGAACATTGCCAGCTTATGGTCAACTTGGTGTCCACCAGGATCCCTAGGTCCTTTTCTGCAAAGCTGCTTCCCAGCTGGTCTGCCTCCAGCATATATTGATGAATGGGGATGTTCTGCCCCAGGAACATGACTTTGCACTTCCCCTTGTTGAACTTCATGAGGTTCCTGTCAGCCCATTTCTCCAGTCTGTTGAGGTCCCTCTGGATTGCAGCATGAGCCTCTGTTATATCAGTTTTGTATCATCAGTGAACTTGCTGAGGATTTACTCTGCCCCATTATCCAGACCAGTAAGGAAGATAATAAAGAGGATCAGACCCTGTATTGACCCCTGGTGTACACTGGTGACAGGCTCCAAGTAGATTTTGTACCGCTGATCACCACGCTCTGGACCCAGACATTCAGCTGGTTTTCTATCGACCTCACTGTCTGCTCATCCAGCCCATACCTCATTAGCTTCTCTATGAGAATCTTATGGGAGACAATATCAAAAGCCTTACTGAAGTCTAGGTAAACAATATTGTTTCTACCCCCTCCTCCAGCAAGCCAGTCATTTCATCATAGAAGTTTATCAGATGGTTCTCCATACCAAGGTGACAGAGATGAGAATTAATAAACAGTAAAAAAAAAAAAAAAGTCTATAATATATAAGTGCAATGCTATTACAAGGAATACATTTAAACTAGACATTGGAAGAGGGTTTTGTGTTAACAGAAACTGTAGTGAAGCTGCACATTACATACAGTGGTATCAAGACACTTACAATGTGCCTGGAGAGACCATGTTTCAAAATCTGCCAGATAAAAATTAATGATAAAATTTCAGTGTATTCAGCTTTTGAACAGTCAGCACTGCAGTGTCATAGGTCATCAGTCCCAGCAAGGCTATAGAAAGAAAAAAAAATCCTATTTTTCTTTCACTTTTTAATTTTCTTTTACTTTTTTTGTTTTTTGGGGAGGATGAGGGGGGGGAGTAGTATAGCTTGACATTGTGATTGCAGTCAGGGAGTAGCATTCCCAGCTCTATCTCAAAAAATAGTCCCCATGTACTGCATTTCCATGCTTATAATCTTCAGATTAAAAGTTCTTAGGCATGAAAACATGGCTATTGTTCATAGTGATTGGTGCCAACTACCTGAACATTCAGTTAAGGTGATAGAAAATATGAAGCTTCTTCCACATTCCTCCCCATCACCTCACTGTCCTTTATCCCTCCCAACCGTCTGTTCCCTCTATTTCAATAGCTCCTCTCACTATAATTCTCCTTCCAATTTTTATCTGGGTTTTCTTTGGCTTTGTTTTCAAATAAACCTCCAACATAAGGAGTAGAGGTGCAGTGAAGGATAAATCCGTTGCAGAACATGTGATTCAAGGCCACTCAAGGATGTGACATTATTTCCTTTTTGCTTCACTTGTTGCACCCTCTTTCAAGGTTGTGTTTTTAATTTACGGACTCTATGCCTACAAATGAAACAGTTAAACTCTTCTCTATTTTATACCTCATTCTTAAAAATTATTTGGTTTAGAAAATTGTTCTTCACTGACTGTAGGGTGCCACCTATTGAATTACAATCTAATAAAAAATAACTTCAACTGTATATAGTTTATAAGAATACAAATTGGTATAGTGGCAGGAAAAAGTACCTTGGCTCTGTTTTTTTAAGTTATGAGCAATGGTGTTCTAATGCTAGCCCAGAACTGTCTGCATAGTTCATCATTATTGTGTTGAAAAGCTGAGGGTAATAGCAGAGCCTTCATGTCAGTAAATAGAACCATGATTTCACAGACAAGTCCATCCCAACCTATAACTTGTTCAGTTTATAGCATATGAATTTAAACATAGAGAGAGAGACTGAGTTGAAAAATACAGTAAAGAAAAACAATATTATATTGTTAGTGGAGAACTGTGGAGGTTGAGTGATCTGGCACTGCTTGTTTCTGCTCCTACATGGTTGTGTGCCAGAGTTTACAGAACTGCATGTAATGAACTCTGGAGAGAAAAAAAAATTAAGAAGTCATTGAAAATATCAGTGGAGTCAACGTTCTACTTCAAAAGGAATTATTTTTTTGTACTAAAAATGCACATGTGACCAGTAATAAGCAAGGTATATGCATTTGGCTGAGGATCAACCTTGACATGCAAAGAATAACATTCACCAACTTTCTTGAATAAATAAATCTTATGACTGCTGCTGTCTTAGTACTTTTTGTGTCCAACTGTCTTTTGTGATACGAGGATTATGTCAGGGTGTAGTGGAGGGTAAATTTATCAAGGATTGCATGATCCAAAAGCCACTGAAAGCAATGAGATGCTTTCTTTCATTCACTTCAGCTGGCCTTGGAGATCAGGCTTAGGATGGTTATTGCTTCATTCTGTGGATACCAGCAGGGCTTCAGAATTGAGTAACTTGCATGTGCTGTCAGGCCTTTTTGCACTGAACTGAGAAATCAGCTAAAAGGACCTATTTCTTTATGTCAATTGCACAAGTTAGATGGCTCTGGTTTTTTACAGACAATACTTGCTCAAGTTCTTACTACGCTGTGTTGAGCCACAGTGCAAGCTGATAGGGTTAGCATTCACAAATATTCTGAACACTTAATAAGAAGACAAACTGTAATGTTGAGCCTGAAGAACATAAGTATTTCTGCCTAACAGCAGCACATTTCTATTTGCAAAAGGGAAGCTTCTTCTTGTAATTGAGAATTCACTGCTGTGTGAATCTGCCTTTTAAATGATGATCATAAATGCAAAATTACTGACAATAGTTCCTCACAAATGTATACTTAGGCTGTGTAATTATCATTTATATTTTATTTCTGCAGTTTCAGTTCTTGGAGAAGGCTTTTTTCAACAACAACAAAAAACAATAATTGTTTTGTTCAGTGGTTACAAGTAATTTTACAATATTTTTTAAGCTGAGCCCTCAGTGCTTTATTGTCTCTCTTTAATTATGCCATAGTCAACAGTACTGCACATGGTCTTTACTGCATAATTGTCTGATCATTCCCAGAAAACACTGGGGATGTTTGGGCTGCAACCACAGGACAACATTTCCAAACCTGGATCTCAGCAGTTAAGTCTTTAAATCCATATTAAGGCTTATAGATAAATAAGACCTAACTTTCATTCCTCTAGCTCTTTTGAGTTGATTCATGGCCACTGACTCTCTTTGAAAAGCAGGCCAAATTTGTGTAGAAATATCAGTACGGATTTAAAAATCTAATTTCAGATGCTTAGTTGTGTCCTAAAAGATTGTGCTGTGGTTCCCAATTTTAATATCAGTATCATTATAACTGTATTTTGAAGGCAGGTCTACTTCTGCTAAAATCAATGGGACCTGTGCCAATACCCAGTTGGGGGAGGATTTGGCATGTTATGAGGAAAGTGTTTAATTGTAAAAAATAAGGAATTGGAAACAATGGTGCAATTTGTGGTGTTCCAAGGATACAGATAGATAATTTTTGCTTTTTATGTGTTCGTAATAAGAAAATGGGAATTCTATTAAACTTTTGTGTGATCCATTCTTTGGCAGGATGTTAGTGTTTATGAATAAGTCTTCATTTGTAAGCCTGTGTATTAATATACACTCTTTTAAAATTCAATCTGACAGCTACTCCAAATTCATAATTGCCCTGCTAGAGGCTTCCAAGGTCATAGTCCTTCAAAGCACCATTTGTCAAATTGCTCTGACACACCTCCTGCTGGCAAGCCTACTCACAGGGTGTTAATATTCCATTACAGAGCCACATGACCTTGAAAATTGATTGCAGGCTGCAGTAGAAATGTCAAAAAGCTCAGGTAGATGAAGGTAACTGGTGATGATGATGGCAGGTAATCTGGTGTGAGCAGCAGAAAATTTCTTCAGAAGAAGCAGACATCGCACAGGCATTTCTAAAGTTGCTCCCAGGATGTTTTTTAAAGTTTGTGGCACAATATGGGAAGCATACATTTTTGTAATATGACTATGAAAGTTCATGTTCAACCCACGAGTTTTATAAGTCCGTGTTAGCATTGGTAAGCCTACAGAATTGTACCTAGAGATAAAATGCTTTCAATGAGAGCAAAGAGTGTGCTAAAAATGAAACCTTTTGTTTAATAGTAACTAACATTGTCAAGGAAAGTAGTCCAGTATAACAGACTTGATTTTATTTTCATAACTACTAGTATAGATCAATGTTTAGTTATGTTTAAGTTAAAGCATCATGCAGATGCAAGCCAGATCAGAATCTGATCCTGTTTTTTTAACATTCAGATACAAAGGAATTCTGAAAGTGTAACTGGAATTAAATAAGTTGTTGCATGTAAAAACAAAGACATATTTTTGTCTTAAAATTTTGGTAAGTACTAATTTAATATGGGAATTCACATGAGCTTGGAAATGTTTTGTCTGTAGCTAATGCATCTTACAGTGCACATTGGCATACTAAATGTGGTCACCAGATTCTTGTTGCTCTAAGACCCTCAAAAGAGATGGTTTCCAGAGTTTGAAATGTATGCCTCTTTCAACAAGATGGAAAATGAATCAAGTGAGATCAAAGCAATAAAATGAATATTTATGCAACAAAACACATGCTTAAAAAGTGAATCATCAGCTAAAACACAATGCTTGTGGGTATATTTCATAGTAGAGACGTAATCAATATGACAACCCAAGTTAGACTCTATACTAACAAGAACTTCAGCAGTGTCTTTGAACATTCTTTGTTAGGCTATATAGCACATCATCTGACTTGGGCTGTGTTTGATTACATCAATGCAAACATCGCAAGCGTTTTAAATCTTGTTAGTAGACTTATAGTTCTTTGGTAAAACAAATAAAATTGCCAAAAAGTTTTTTTCTGGCTTTTTCCTTTTTATTATTTTTTAAAATAAGCTCAAAGGTAAGTACATTTCTTCAAATGTAAACTCTCTGACAACCTACCTCTCATTTTATTCATGTTTGTAGAATATCTTTCCTCTCTCAGTCTTGCACTCTGTCTTTCCTTCCTTCCCCAAGCTTGACACCTGCAGTTTCTTAGACTTGAATGCACACCTGCTAAACTCCTAGAGTAAGGAAAGTAACTTTGTATGAGAAAATGTCAGGAAAGTCAGAATCTGAAATTTATTAACCAAGATATGGCAAATGTAAATGTCAGCTTGCATAACTCTGGGTACCTGGGGTTGCAATAGATTTTTCGACTGTCTGGGCAATGAAAAGTGAACTTTTATTTCAATGACAATGAAATAACACTACACCTGATGTAAGAAAATTCTCTCTAGCTAGACAGCATTTTTTGAAGCAAATTTATACCTATTTATGCCCCAAACTTTTAATATTAAAAGGAAAGTTAGTGTACGTAAAACACACAAATACATTTTTTTCATATTTTATAATTCATATTTTACTTATTTGCACAAATGAAGATTAATACATATGTGTCAGTATGTGTTCATATCAAATATGTTCTCAAATCTTACCTGTAAACTTAAATACTGCTGAATGAGACCTTCAGAACAACTCAGGCTTAGGAGAGCTTAATGAACATTAGTAGAGAGGAAAGAAACAGTTAAAGAGTAACTTTTGTCCTTAACTAGCACAGAGAGAAAAAAAAAGATATTAAAAGTTTATTAAAAAATTTTAATTTTAATTTTTGTAGTTTAAATTTTGACATTTAAAACCTCCCTTCTGTTTTAGCACAAAAGAAAACAAACAAACAATAACCCAACCCCAAACCAACTTAAAACACAGTATAATGTCTATCAGCACTGTATACATAGGTCTATGTTCATGGTTTGGAGTGTTATCTCCACTTACAGAGAAAAGAGACTAATTCAGAGCAAAACATCCCTTCTGTGTGGTCACTTCAGTAAGTGTCAGCATGGGTTTCAGTTGTGGAAACATTAGTCTTTCCTGCAATGGAAATGGGCTATGGTAGAGGAGCATAACTCAGCTGAATGCTCAGAGGTGAGTTTCAGCTCAATGGAATTAGTGAACTTGAGTGTCAAAAAATACAATAACAACAATAAATATAGTCATATTTTTTCTCTCACTTCATATGTTACATTTGGTAAACAATAGCACGGGGAACCTTTCACATTCTCTGTCTACCTCGTCCTTTGTCTCTCATGCACCTGCACATACACATTGTTTACTATTTTGTAAATGCATGGTAGAATTTTCCATAGAAAATATTTTTTTATTTCACAGCTATATTTACTTGTTGAAAGTAGAATGATCATGAAAAAACATTCAAAATATGATGCGTATGATATAAGTGAAAAAAATATATCAGATTATGTGCTTCCCTCCTAATTATTGTCCTTTGATTAGCTATGAAATTCATCATCCATATAAAGGCAGTGATCATCTTATTATAGTTATTCACCTTTAGTGCTTGGCCTTTTATTCATTTTTTACTGCTTCTTCCATAATACCGTTTCAACAAAAAGAGAAATAGTGAAACCAGGAGAGTAGTCCTCACTGAATGATAAAATAGACTTTACAAGCAGCTTTTCTCTGGGCAAAGCTATATGCTGCAGTCATAGCAATACAAAGGAAACCATTACATAGCTTAGAGAGTTACCCACCTGTATACACTGTAAAATATGCCCAGATGCAAGTAGAAAACAATTTCTAAAGGAACCTTAAAGTAGATGTGACGGTATTGTTCAAAAGTTCGGTTCCTCTGGCGAGAGAATAAATGTAGTTTTCAACTGCAATTTAATGCTCAGTGGAGGAGCTTTTCTGTTGGATAATAAATACATCCTTATTCTCAACACTAGATCACAGAGAACAGCTCTAGTTCCTCAAAACAAACAGATGTATTTTAGGGTAATTGAAGTCACATGTGCTTCCAAATAATCAATAGTGCATTCAGAAATTATTTATAAATTACAAGGCAAATCCTATATCAGGTCATTTAAAATTAATTTGAAAGAAAATTTATATCTATGACCTACATTTAGATGTCTCTTTAAAATACGATGGATGATGGCAAATACAAACATACACTTTATGACAAACAGTACCTATAATAAAAATTTCATTTTCAAGAGGCATTCACTAAACAATTCTCACAAATGGATGACTATTCCCATTTCACATCTTCATAAACCAAGGCAATAACTGAGAAATAAGAATCTATAAAGAGAATAATTCTGAGTGCTCACAGTAAAGATAAAAGTCTGTAGTGATAAAGCACTGTAAAAATGAACATATAATAATAACAGTTCAATTATTACTCTTCACTTATTTCTAAACTTTCTGGTTAATAACAATGAAAATACTATGTATGTATTTTCATTTCAGATGGCCAACCCTAACACTGCATTGTATGTCAGTAGACTATATAGTCAATTTTTTTTCTAAATGAAGACATAGTTTTTACCTGAGTGTGAAAACTGTGTCACATTTGTACTTCTCCTTTGACACCTCTATTATGTTTTGCAAGACCTAAAAGGAAAACAAAAAGGGTGGTGGTGGTGGTGGGGAACAACCAGCCTGCGTATCTTACGATTCACTCTGCTCTCATTTGGTTTCTCTGCTGCACAGTTTTATTAGGAGTTGAGTCCTCCACACTTAAAAAGTACCTGGTGAGTAGATCAGTCTTTCAGAAAATAGAATAACCTCCAGACCTTTTCACAGAGACCATTAAACTGAGAAGGATGCTGATCCTCAATTTCCAGTTTAAAAACTTGCTTTAGACATAGAGTAATTATTTAAGAGGAGGATGGTAGCACCAGCACCATACTGCTAAAAAAGGCTGTCATTCCATTTGAGCCTGTCAAGGTACTGATGTGCCAAGGAGTAGCTGAGCCCCCACAGTGGAATTAAAGAAAAGTACACCTCATTCCTTCACCTTCAGCTGGCTAAGGTGCAGGTTTCCAAGCTTTTAGGATAGCAAGTTTAAAAATAGGCAACTCAATTCCACCTACATTCTATTTTGGGTATCAAAGTCCTCTGCAGGATTGAGTTCTGTTTCTGGTGGAACTGAGATTACATTTGCTGCAAACCTTTTAATCTTAATTAGGGTTCTTGCCTGAAGAAAGAGAGTATCTACATATACTCAAATTAAAACTCAAAAAAAGCTCATGAATAACTTGTTTTCAAAAGGAAAAAAAAAAGCAAACCAAAACTCAAACTGAAACTTTTACTCAAGGAAAAACTGGAGGCTGATTTAAGATATTAAAGAGAGTGAGGCAACCAGCCAAAAATAAGCCTGTCAGATAATATTTGTGACTCGTTTTGTCTTTCCTGTGAAATTGTTGTCTTCAAATGCACTTTATTTTTGAGCATTCTGACAATAAAATTACATGAGAAAGTACTTCCTTCCCAAGACCTATTTGCTGAACTCTTATTGTCAACACAGCCATCTCAAGTTCATCAGATTATTGTCTACTTATTGAAATTCAGTAAGTAGTTAATTAACAAGAAGTTTGCAGAAAATTTTTTAAAATGATTGGAAATAGTTGTTAACACTCGTTATATAAATAAGTTATTTTTATGCATCTTCTCTGGCTCTATTTTGTTTAATCACAATTAGAAAACTCTAAGGCATAAAGATAGCATTACTTTTATCTTGTTGAATTTGGGGAGAGAAATAGTAAGGAGGGTGATAGCAGAGGAAATATATTTACAAAATATTTTTAAACTTCAGTATAATCATCTGTAAAATTTGAGTTAAAAAATTAAAGATGATCACAAAATACTTGTTTTTGTGGAAGTTAATTGTTAAACTAAATAACCTTTTTCATTCATAGGATAATCTCTCTTTTTTCATTCAGGATTATAATCAACAACAAAATATTTAATTATATATTTAAGTTTAAATTTAAATTCCATTTCTAAATTTTGATGGGTTTTGTTCTCCAGGTTCCAATTAGATAATTGCATTTAAATTGCTCCATTACATTTTGTGACACACATGCAATATACAACCTTAGTCTCTTGCTTTTTGGCACTTTCACAAAATGTAAAATGACCAAGAGAAAAACAACCTCTAAGTGGAGAAGAAAGAAAAAGAAGTTCAGTACATTCAGAGGTGCACTTACAGGAGACGGCAGTAGAACCAAGGTATGCTCGAAGGATGGTTTCAAATATTGAAATCATGCTGCCATTCAGCACACAGACGAAAAGCTAAACCACATGCATAATCCTCTCATAGTTTGGGATCAGACAGTATTGCTGGTTACTGACTCACAAAATTGTCTCTGTACTTTCTGTGTGTAAAAGAGAAAATGAAAGGTTCCGAATTTCAGTGGTTTTAGTCTTAATCTAGTGCTTAAGTAATTCGACAGCTGACACTTCTGTAATATATTTTAATACATTTAGTATATATAGTCATGATATGTTTAAGAAGCCTTGAGGAGTGGAACCAGACACCTGGACACAGAAAGAAGAAAAGTGAGAAAACATGTGCTCCTGAATAAGAAATGAGGTAACATAATTGTCACTTAATACATTTTTAGAACTTTTTCTGAAACAGAAATGGGAAATAGGTTTTCTGCCTTGTACTGTGTGCATGTCCACTGAGGATGTGAATGGACAAATGGTTTAAACACCACTGACAACCCTTGACATGATGCAGAACACCATTAACTAAAAATCTCCAATTAATTCCAAAGAATATTCCAGAAGGTCTATAAAGAACCAGCATGAAACTTACCAGAAAGATCATAAATGTTCGGATTCATGAAACTATTTTATACTCCAGTAGTTCACACTCCAGCGCTGAAGCAAACACAATGACCCTGGAAAAAAGTTTCTGAAGATAGTGACTCTTTTGGATTGAAAATAATTAAAAAAAAAAAATTACAGACATAATTATCTCTCAGTGTAATCACCTCCACCCCACTATTCACACATGTTTTGGTTTAATCAGCATCTATGTTATACTATGTATGAGAAGGCTTCTTTGCTTCACTTCGTGGCCTACACTCTAAAGGACAATATAGGGTTACTCTTAGGAGATCCAAAACAGATTTACAGGTGTTGTCCACATCAGTAATTTGGTCTGAGCAGGTCTAGCTCTGCTGAACTTTCAGCACCTTTCCTGGAAGGTGCCTCCTCGGGGTGAGGTATCTAGACAATCCTGTGGTGCATGTACACAGCACAGCAACCACAGCGATCCAGTGTAAAATTCACCACATGTGTGTAAGGTATGCAGTGGTTCAGGTAGGCTGGTGTATACTGATATGCTGGAACAGCTCTTTTTAGTGCTTCAGTGACTGGCTTTTTATCATTTGGCTGCCTAGGTTACATAAGATTCTTTTTACATGTCATATTGTTACTGTTTTTCCCCAGTTTCTACCGCTGTATGTCCATGCATGTGTGAATATTACTAAAACAGAAAAAATAATCCTATATATGTTGTACCCATATAAATTGAACATTTGTAGCTTGATATTAATGTAATTATAGTGATGATTATAGGGTAATAGTCATTTTGATAGAACATTCATATCCAACTTTAAATAATACCCAGTAATACGGCTGTTGCTGTGTGGATCTATCATAAAATATGGAAAAATAGTATAAATGGTTTGCAGTATAGCATTTTCTTATATCAACACCTTTTTAATTCAGCTGGTACTTTACCTCTACCTTGAAAATACAAGCTAGTAAAACAAGAGATTGTGAAAAGTTGGTAGGAGTCTGGAATGCTTTTGGTACCACCCACTGTAAAAGAATAATAACAAAGTGCACTGAATGAATTCATGCTTTTATACTTTTTTTTAAATTAAATATTAGAGCTTTTTACTGACTCTTGTTCTTCCTGCACTCTTATATTGTTTCTCTTCTTTCCCTGTCTATCCTGTTTCTGTTACTTTTTCTGTAGTGTCCTTAGGTGGTGATTAAATGGTGAGTACTGGAACATCTGAGTTTATAACTATGAAGCCTTTAATATTAAAAAATATTACCAAGAGACAGAATATACAAAGAATGGAAGAGATATAAGTGACAAATTCTGTATGCCAACTGGGCTCCAACAGACAGAACCGAACCAGAATGGTATAATACATTTCTGCCCGTCTCTCTTAAAGGGCCTCTTCTCCATGCAAATTCTACTTCTTTCACATTTCATTCATGTCTTGTTGCATTTCAAATACATTCTGCAAGCTTATTTCCTCTGAGCCTTTCACTTTTGATCATTGTTACTCCTTCTTTTGGTCCTTTTACTTATCACTGTCATTTCTGCTTTTTCTTCAGTGCTGAAGCATAGCTGTTCGAAGTTAATACTTCACTTTCTGCCATTGTTTAACTACCAATTTCTGCATGGTGGTAGTGAAATTAAAATTATTATCAACACATATAAATGTGTCACACACAAACTATGCCTTTTTCCCAGTCTGATGCAAGATGCATTTCATGTGTGTCTTTACATATAGGAGATATACTGATAATTGATCTCAAAAATATCTTCCTCAGGTAAATAGTCATGGCAAGGAGAGGGCATAATGGGACAATCAATCCACAGCAAAAGAATTTAGTTCTATAAATGCTGAGTTTACCATGGAAATCAAAAAGGTTTGCAACACCTAGTAACACTTCGTAAATAGGTAACTTTAATTTTAAAGTCTTTCTATATACTCCACTAACTGCTTAATTTTAGTATATGTACTATCTTTGATAGATGATGGCATAATAGGATTATGGCTAAAATTATAACTATTATCATATTGCATTGATAAATGCAATTTAAAATAGGGTTTGTAAAAGTTAACACTATAGTAGGATTGTTGGGTCATGACTAGCTAAGAAATCCCCATGTGTTACTGGATGTCTTATGGCAATCCACTTACTTTTTGTTAGGTTTCCTTTTATTTATTTTTTTTCAGATTTATGGTTTTAGACAATCACTTATCAAGGAACAAGAAGGAATTTCATTCTCCGAGACAAAAAACACTGTATTGAAAAATGAATAATGGATCCAGAATAAAGGATTATTTGTTTAATTTTAAGATGATTAATTTAGCAACAGCAAAAATTAATTATATTTAATTTGATTATTTTAAAAAGAAATTTAAAGAATACATAAAACTCGAAACTTTCCAAATAACAATGTATGTCTGGGGTTTCTTGGAATGGAACTTTCTGAACCATCTGTAAGCTTTAAGTGAAAAAGGTCGTAATTAAATGAGCTTTAATTTCCCAGTTGTGGATTAAACCGAAGTTATAGAATGCCACCAAGGACTATAACTATGCTCACACACAGCATTGATTGCTAGCAGTACTGAAATAATTTTATCAGTTTTCCCACTTAGGAAAACAGCTGACATTTAGCTTGGCTGAGTGAATTGTTACGTTCTTGGCTTTACTTCTAGTGATCTTTCCTTAATATGACAGCTGATGCATCACAGATGAAATTCAGACATACACCTGAAACACACATCAAGTTTAAATTATTGTTACATTTGCAGGTTTTATCCAGATTTGGAATTAATTTCCAGTTTTCATTTCAAATTTTAAGTAGTCCATAATATTATATAATTAGTAGCATTCTATAATTAATGAACTTTCAGATAATTTTTTTTTCATAACTAGGGGCAGCTGAAATCACCTCCTCCTATTTACATTTGCTTTGAACTCTTTTCCTCTTCCCAGTTTTGGTATTTGCATTGCTACCAACTTTTTGAGTAGTGATTCCAGCTGTGGTATCTGTATAAATGTATGAGCTGAAGATACTTGCCATTTTCTTTATTGTTCTGTTGCTATAATGTCTAAGACTTGAAAATTTTTCACATATTGCTTTCTATACATAGAACTGTTTTATCCAAGCTAGAAGACAGACTTAACCTCCTTGTCTATATAAGGATGTTCTAATATTCTGATTAAAGTGGATACCTTGAGATACATTTCAGTTTCCATTTGTTCAAAGATTCTTCTCAGGCACACATCAGTCCAGCTTCTTTTTAAATAATGTAATACTTTTTTTTTTTTTTTTTTTATTTCCACAAAACAATGGGGTTTTGTTGTTTTGGTTCTTACACTGGCTTTGTCTTTGAGTTATTTCAGAAATAAGTAGACAAATGCTGGAGTTAGTGGTGCTAAAAGTTTATCTATGTTAACCTCTCAGAGAAGAGTAAACCTTTTGATATCAATTATCCAAGCTTTACTAGGGAACCTGATAAACCTTTATGAAAGGGAAGAATGGGGTTTTTCATTCCTTTGGAAACATGTAAGAAAATGAGAAAATTCAAAGCAAAACTCCTCAGACACTACTGAATACCTGCTGACAGCAAGTAAAGAACATCCAAAGCCAATGCAATCCTCTTTCACTACTCCCCTGGGAAGAAACCGGGTTTTTCAAAAGCTTAGTTTGAGTCAAGCAGAAGTCCAGTCTGACGTTTCATGACCTTTTTAACAAATCTGGACTGAGTTCTGTTTTTATATTGGTAGAGTTAAATACTTAGTTTCTCGAGTGTCTAGTTTAATCCCTATGACCTCCACATTTTGATCATTTTGTAATTTACTTTCAGTTTGGCTTCTACTCCTGTACAGTATTTTGAAGCATCTTTGTATGAAAGTTTCTACATAGCCCATGTTTTTTGTTTTGTTTGTTTGTTTGTTTTTTAAGTCACTGGGGTGGAAATGTAGAGATGAAAGTGCAATTGTGTCTCACAGGTTTTGGATAGAAAGAAATCACTGATTGCCTTGGTTAGTGAACCAGCATGCCTCTAAGAATAACTAACAACACAGAAATTGCCTGTTTTAAAAGCTTTTGCTTTTCTAGTTCTTGTACTTGCTGCACAGCTGAAAGCAGATATATTGCAGAAAATGTCAGTTCAACGCGCAGCTAGATAATTATTCAATAGCAAAGCCAAAGTAGACAAAAACATAGTTTAAAGTGGAGCGCAGAGTTAGTGCCACTGCAAGGTGTCCAGCTCAGAATTCTGCATATTCAAGACTGAAAATCTTAAATAAAAATATTTTTTATTGGTTTATACTGTGTTTGGTCACCACCTGCAACAAGCAATGAATAGTCATTTGGACAAATTAAGTTTACTTTGTGCTGCTGAGTAATCAGCTGTATTTTGTATGTGTTGATTACAACACCTGATACCTCACTGCCTAAAGTCATTTTTTTAGGAACTGCCAAGACTGGTAGCCCAACCATAAGTAAGGTTGCTGCAGCTTCATAACTCCAGGTCCAGCCAGTAGAGAGGTTGAGCATGAATTCCCAATAGGTGTTCTTTCTCTCTCTTTCTGTGTCTGTATATATTAGCATGGCTGGCCATACAGATCAATACAGATACAAAAGCACACCATACTCATTCACAGATATAAGCACAAATGGCCTGATCCTGTTCTTCTCTTTACTGATCAAGATGAAAACACCAGTGGAACTTATACACATATATAAGGGTGCTGGGCCTGGATCCTTACTTTCCCCAGTGGCCAGCATATGAATACATGAGCCCCTGATGCTTAAAGACCCACTCCAGCTGCTGATACCAGATGTACACACAAAACCACACACACGCCCATGCAGAGACATACAACCCCTAATTCCCTCCAGTAACAAATCTTAGACACTCTCTATCCAGTAGCAAATCTTATGAGCTGTATAGAAAATCAGCTGATAAAGGGTTATCAGTCTGGATCAAACAGGCTACACACAAACAAAAGCAGAGTTTTATGATATATGCAAGTGATGTATTTTTTATAGAGGTTCTTAGTCAGTAAGGATCATTTGAAATTAATTGAATGAAATTGCCTTCACTAACAAGTACATGTCTTACTGGACAGGGAAGAAGAAATCAGTGTGAAATATCTTTATTATATCTCTAATAGATAGCATTCTGAAAAGCATAGTAAAATAAAATCTTCAAAGATATCTTATCAAGTCAATCCATAAAACTTATTCAAAATGTAGTGACAAAAGGTTTCTCTCAAATTGCAAAACATGTCAGGAGGTGGTCTCCAGAATTATTCAGTTCAATTAAGAATTTGTGGGGAAAAAAATAGTTAACAAATATGAAAGGCAGGTTAAATTAATAGGTAACATTGTTCAGGAAAAGAGCTTATACTATGGTGGGTGGAAGGATTAAATATGATTTAACATTGAAGTGTTATTACAGGAAAAAAAAAAATTATCCTGGGATGTCTTAAGACAAATGTCAGAAATGTAAGAAACTGGGAACAGTTGCTTCTCTACCTTTAGTTCTGCAATAATTTTGGCCACTTAGTTTAAGAAAAAGACAAAGACAATTGGTTTATAATGCCAACTAGAATTATAAGAGTGGTAAGAAGTTCTCAAAATAATATTTCCGCAAAACCAAAATTACAAAGTTGTCTAGGTTGGAGAAAAGAATGGGAGGATATATGCAGACTGTTAGCACTCCAAATGCAAACAACATTTATTTAGGGGTGTCTTTCCCCAAAAACTTATTAATGTAGAGCTCTGGAACAGTTTAGTTAGGGAGTTGGAAGAATTCCTGTTACTAAAGGTTTTCTGGGAACAGTATAATGTGTTACTCAGAAATAGCCCAGGTATCACCTTAAAATAAGGTAATAGACTAGATTCTATGGAAGAGCTCTTCCAACTGAATGCATATAAGATTTCTGATTGATATGTCTCTTTAGTCACACCATTTTTGCTTTCAAGTGCTGTATATATGTTATTTGCTCAAGTATGTAGGTGTGTGTTCAATATACATGAAAATTCACATGCAAAAAATAAGAGAACTTGTAAGTTGTTTTTAAAGTCATATTTAATTGTGAATCTCTGGTTTGCATTAAAGTTTTACTCCTGTATTCCTTCACCTTTTACTTTTAGTACAAGTGATTTCATTGTCAGCTGTAAAAACTCCCACATAAGTCCCTTAAATTAGAAAACAAAAGGGTTGAAATTATCTGTCTTGGGCTTCTTAAGGGGTGTGACCAAGTAGTGGCTTTGCTTCTTTAAAGAACCTTTTTTCAACAATGAGATCTTTACCTTTGATGTTTTCTCTGATGTCTCTTGTAATTTATCTGTGAATTTCCTGGGGCATCAGGGAAACCAAGAACAGGTGTCCAAAAGGTGCACTAAGGTAAACAACACATGTAGTTTTTCAGTGGAGCTTAGCAAGCAAATCTCAAAAATGGCATATCCCTTGATTTTCTGAGAGTAGTTCACACATATTTCAGATATATTCATTGTTCAGAGGTATTTGAGTACTTCATGATCTGAGATTACTATGGTTTTTTATGTTATTTGAACACTGGAGATTTTAAATTCTTTTTATAGTTAGAGTAAAAATTCACACAAACCTCACGAGTTTAGTAAGTCTAATTGTATTAGATTCCAAATTAATCACTTACTGGTACAAATCAATTTGCTAAATACTGAAGTGTTCAACCTCAATACTAGCTACTAGCAAGTAATTGGGGCTAAAGAAAGCAAAGCAGAGTTTGAAAACAAAATTGTATCGGTCATGACAAGACATAACACATTCAAAACTGGTGTTGGAATTTGCATACTTTTTTGCTAAGCATTTTTATTCCATTTGGTTGCATTGCCTGATCAATTAGTAAACCTTCATGTACCCGTGGTTTGAACTGGTTCCACATCCTCCTGTGATCTACCATCATAGCAGACAACAGTTACAGTGAACAAAATGGAAAAAAACATTTTGAATGCACAAAATGCTATTTTTGCTTATTTTCCTACTTTCTCACTTTTTTTTTTTTGTATCTCAATAAGACAACACCCACTTTCTGATTCAAATACAATACTACAAATACAATTGCTATCCCTAAGGATAACCAAAGAACTGGAAATTATTCACCCCTAGTCTCCAATATACACTCTAACAGGAGTGTTTAAGACTCTTATGGTTCTCATTCTTGCTAAGGTATTTTTTATGCATGGTTCTCTCTAGCAGAATATTTTAGCATAGAAAGACTTCTGTTATTGTGGGATTCTAGCATCACTCCTATGAACTGTGGAAGTGCTGTTATTCCACCCCATAGTGCAGGGAATTGAAACACAAAGAAGCTGATTCACCCCAGATCACAAGGCCCCAACAGCACCACATCTGGTAGCTGTGGTTGAGGATAAGATGCTAAGCTCAAGGCTGAAAAGATATGTGGTTCAAGCTATTTGTGTCCCCAGTTTAAGGGAATATCTCATTCATGAACCAGAATCCCTGCGTTTCTTTCCCTGGAATAGGTTCACTATGTCCAAACGGGAGTTAACATGTGAACTGCCTTGCAGCCAGTTGCTTAATCAGAGAATTTTTGTTGACTATCAGCCTGAGAAATCATGGCAATATGAAGCCAGAGCTTGTGATACAGCTAGTACCTAAACCTTAACAACCAGTTTGTGCCGTAACCAGCAAATCCATTCTATAGCATACAAAATTCTTTCTGAAGCAAATCTTCTCAAGCTAGGAAAAGCCATTGATTCCTAGTAAGATATTCAAGCCAAGCAAGGGCATGTCTGAACTTAAACTCTCTCTGAATTTGAATGTCACTCCTAAGTATGGGTGAAAATCTTGACTATCTTAGTTCAGTGGGAGATTTCTTCCTGAATTAAATGGAGAATAATTCCTTTGCTTGTCCCCATAGATAATCCTATGTCCCTCTAAGAACTATTACTTCATTTGCTTGCCTATGATAGGGGTGAGAGCTTGTACACAGACAGGTTTAATAAAGGATTTTCCTATCTCATGTTTTTCAATTATTTCTATTCTTGCATTAGTAAAGTCTTTTTTGAAGAATTAAAACGCATTATTGGGGTTGTTTAGCAATATCTTAGAAGAGAATTAATAGAAAAATGTAAGTGCATATAAGGATAGTGACTATTTTTAATGGTAATAGGTGGACACTATAACATTTCTTTCACATAATTTTAAACCTAACTTTTCCTATAAGCTGATAAGACAGCTGCTCTGGATTAATGTACTTTGACTGCAATACTGTATTTCTCTCTTTTTTATAACTGTTAAACTATGATAGGTGTTCATTCAGAAAAAAAGCTTTGACGTGAAATTCAGTAAAGCTTTCAAGCATATCAGTTTTATTTTGATGGTATCTGGAGAATCTGTACTTTTTCATGGAACTATTAAACCTATTAACAACTGGTATTTATGGGGAAAAAGGTATTCCTCCTTAAGTATTTTGTAAAGGAATGTAATTTTTATTTTTCAGGATTATTGACATTGCAGTTAGGAGTACCATTCATGGACCAAAACCTCACTGTGCAGGGTGTTGTAGATGGACAGATCAAAATAATGTTCTTTACTCCAAAGCCATTCATTGAACCATGGATTTTAGTGACTCAAATTTCTAAAATTTCTTATTTTTTCTGAGAGTTTTAACTTGCCACTCAAAACCCCATTGTATGGAAATCCAAGTGGAATATTAAGCACCTATTCCTAGGTCATTATAATTCTTGGAGGACTGACAATTATCAGCAGGACATCATAAAAATTATGAAGAGTTTTGCAATTTCCTGGCTTTAAATTGATGGAATATTTTCAATGTAGAGTATGAAGCTATATAAAATAATGTATGTTAACTTAAGTTTAAATTAACTCCAAAGAATCTTTTCAGAATGGGTTATAACATTAACCCGTGCTGCATCATATGACAGAGGTTAGACTGAAAGAGAGTAGCTTAGTGGGTGGGAGGTGGGCATCTTGTTTGGTAGGTTTGTTTGGTTTTGTTTGTTTTGGTTTGGTTTTCAAGTGCTACAAGGTAGAGACATTCTGGGATTCAATCCAAAAGACAAAAAGAAGCCTTGAAACTAGGTGACAGAAATGAAGCCCAAATTGACTCAAGAAATTAAAAATATCTTGATTATATTATTCCATCTGTGTTGATTTCACTGTGAAGTCTGCATGTATTTTTTAAAGGCACATGCTAGTCAGATAATCAGGTTAAGCTGTTCTATCATAAGAAAGCTACTATGTACTCATACTGCCATCAAATATGATACACATACTTCACTGGACTCATGTTTCTGATTATACCCTAAAACCACTTTTAAATTGGATCAAGGTTGTGTTTTTTTTTTTTTGTTGTGGTTTTTTTTTTTCTTTTTTTCCAGCTGAGGTTCACAAGTCTTTGGAAATGTATTATGGTTTTGGGAAATGGGGTTGTTGAAAACATGCTATCTCCTTTTGATACAGGATCTGGATCATTCTCAAACCGTTTTTTTTGCACATTAGATGCTATTTGCTACATTCTCAACCAGGGACACAGTAATTGTTGATGTGATTACTGAAATAGAATATGCATAAGACCTTAAGAACCTGATCTTTAGATGCATTCACTTCCTCCAAAATATATTTTTTTGATGGCAAGAATAAACAAACTACTCAGGTTTACATAGATTAAAAGTGTACTAAACTCTACCAGTCTAACCTGGCACTCTGAATAAGCAAGATCTTCTTGAAGTGCAGATTAGAAAACCAGACAAATAGAACATGCTTTTCACATCAGCTAAGCATTGCAGTTACCATGATGACAGTGTTTTACATTCTAATAATGTTTAATAAATATATAAGTAAAAAATAATTTATATGGCATGATAAATCCAAAGTTTAAAAGCCTGAAAATATAAAAAAAAAAAAAAAAAAAAAAGTAAGAACAAAGCAATGTCATACAACTTCAAAGTTAAGAATGACTTCTCACAAACAAATGAAACTGAATGTTTGATTTAAATGGAACAAGCCAGACATCTCAAATCTAAAATAGATCTTGTCACTTAACAAAAAAGATGTTTTCCAGAACCAGCTGAACTCCCATGGACAGCAGAAATGCAAAATATTGGATAAAAGGTCTGGTAAATTCTTGCTTATCATTATAATATCCAGAATAGAACACCTTGAAATCAAAACTTGTCAGGATTTAAAGGTGTGGAAGGATAAAGATTCTTCAAATATCTCAGATTTTCAGATCTCTGAAAATCGTCTGCAGTTGTCTTCTCGGTATCCATACTTCAATCAGAATCTTATTCACAGTTCTAAAAAGTATGTCTGGATTTGATGTTTTACTATTTCTTGTCATAAACACGGGTTTAGAAGCACCAGATCTTGCATAAAACAGTCTACCACAGAGAGAAAAGTGTTGGTTAGACACAGAAAAAAGATAGCCTTTGAATACAAGCAGAAGAGAGATTTGAAGGGGGAAAACACCTTCCCTTTTATGTCTAATGGAAAATGCACTTAAATTTTATATCGATACTGGTTTATATTACAGAAGTATTAGACTAGTAATTTTACCAGATGGAAAGAATCTGGGAACATTTTTTTTATGTGGTTGAATATCCAAGACATTCATGGAGCTTAATTTAAAATTAGAGATCACATTGAACTGAGTTCCACACACCAGCCCTCTGGGGAGTTGATCCAAAGTCCAAGAAGTCAACACTCCATCTGAGTTAAATCATGCTGGCATCTAGTGCAGTTCATATTCTACTATCATCATCTATATCTAGTGGTAGCCAGAATGCTGATACCACATATCTTGAATTAAGTATCCATAAGAAGAAATAGCTGTGCTAAGTATCATAACATTTAAGAAAACATTATAAAAATGTCTGACAAAACATAATGACACAGAGAAAAAAAGACAAGAAAAAGACCCAGACTGAGAAATTACTCAAAATTCAATCACTTCTAATGAAAAAAAATAACCTGTAATGGTAGTCTATAAATTTTATTGCTCTTTGGACAACCATAGAAGAAAGAAATATACAAGGAGGCAACGTGTGTTTGTTTCTCTTTCAAACATAAGTTGACTAAGCTAACTTCCTATGGCTACAAATGCTGTCAACTGTTTTCAGAATTTTTTTTGTACAGGAAATATGAATTTGGCATTTTTGTGATCTACAAAATATCTATTAATATTAATGAATGTATTAGGGTTGGAAGTATAAGAGCCTTCATCATAGTCACAGAAGCAATCTGGAAACTATGCCATGATGTGAAGGTAAAGGAATATTGTTTTTTACTGTTTGGGCTTAGACTTTATACTGAATGTCAAATATATGAGAAAATGTGAGGTGGGGTTTTTTTTATAAATATAAGCACTTGTTGGAAAATCTTACTCTTCTGAGTAAATATCAGCAAGATAGCAAGAAAAACGGAACATGGTGAGAAAAGGATTACACTAATTTATGTATGCAGATGCTCATGTTTGTACATACATATCTGTATCTGTGGAAACATATATAAAAAGTTTGGAAGAAAAAAGACAGTGGTTCTGCAAGTAATTTTCTTTGCCAGAAATGTTCTATTTTCCCCCAGACACTATTGTTGACATTTGTGTTTGAATAAAAATGATCTTTCTTTTTCCACTTAAAGCTTATTCTTTATTCTTCAGCAAAATCATAACACTGTGTTTATGACATAGTAGTCTATTGCTTGGAAATAAGTGAACTGTCAAAATGTCAACATGATGATTTCATTGCAGGATCAGGGAGAAGCATCATGTGGGTGTGTGAGGAAGAACAAAACCCTGATAATTAACAGAGAAGGTAGAAAAAAACATTAAAACTTGTGAAAAGTTAATGGCTCTAAATTTCAAGGAATTTAAATGTAAAGCATTCCCCACAGCATGAAGACAAGTCTGCTTTGAAAAATACTAAATGTTGCACTGCTGATGCTTCACTCAGCAAGGCACTTGGAGTTCACCCAGAAGCAGAATCACTGCTCTGGGCTGTTGTAGCTGCTGCTTTTACTTTTGTTCATTGGCACTTGACACTCTCTGCTCTGAGTCTTTAGTCTACACTGTCAGAAAAAACACTTACCAACTGCACTGTGACTGAATATGTTTTGGAGGACTGGAAAGTTGCTTATGGAGCTATGTATAGCCTATCTTTCCAATTTCCATAAGGCTAAAGCAAACATCATTTTTTTGAGGGCTCAAGATATCTTTCCATAATATATATGTATGATATGTGATACATGACATGATTTATCATGTATATAATAACATGGAATGTGTAATATAGAACATACTATAGAATATAATAAAACATTCCTTTTAATTACTCTTAATGAGTCATCATCAAACGCAATGAACCTTTCCCCTAAACTGTTTGCACTCATATTAACACAGTCTGTAGGAACTAAAGCAGCACAAAGGTGGTACAGTGGTAGTACGCAGCTTAGTTCCTTTACCAGTCTGAGCTCATCTATAAGAATGAAACATTACAGAAGGAGCTCTTTTCCTGGCAATAGCAGTAAATATTTTAATCTCATCTGTTCACTTGATGACTTACAATTTTCCAAAACATTTGCTTTTCATTCTCCTTACAGTTCTTGTAAGATTAATGTCCAATCTTGCAAAGATTCATGTATAAATTTCATTTCATACATAAGAAAATCATTACATATTCAGAAATTTTTGCAGATTCTGGACCCACTTGTTGAACCAGGCAATAGGAAATGAAAATCAAAACCACATGAAGAGAAAAAAATTACAGTTAAGAGGATGCTGAAAACAGGTGACATGAAGTAAAAAAGAGGCCCAAATATTTTATATTTTTTTGTGTTTATATACAAATCACACCAGCTTATTCCACTTGTATTAGTAAGCACATTTCAGTAAGCTTAAGGTGGGAAAAAGTAGCTCAAGTTCAGGTTATACAAGTAATTTCTGAGCTAAATCTTTTATTCTGTTGATACTTTTAAAGATTCTTCCCCAAGTGTTTAATGGGAAGATAGGGTGAATTGGCCTATCACTAAGAATCAGGGGAATGTAAAAAGCCATGCTTTTTATGTGTTTTTCTTTTTCTTAGTTATTATCAAGTACAGGGGTTGCCTAGAACTGGCTTCTGTTTCTGTGAGTTAGACGCAACCTCTCCAATTACAGGGCAGCTTCTGTGATTGCACGGTCCATGAAGATGAATGAACTCCCATGAGCTGTGTAGCTGCACAGGCAGATTTGACCCAGAAATCACCTCCTTTACAAGGGTGTTATAAAATCTAAGGTGTATTCTTTAAACACTTGGAGACACTAAGATTGAAGGTGCTACATAAATACAGAGGATTTTTATATTATTTAGTATTGTAAATTAGCAAAATTCCTTACCTGGAAAGGTCTAAGAGAGAGATTTTTAATTTTATCTAGAGAAGAAAATTGAAGGTTCTTTGTATTCAGGGAAAAACAGTTTAAAACAAAGAGATGTGTGATGATGCAGCTATTAGTTATGAACTTTGCTTTTGTTAAATACTGACTAGAATGCAATGAGGAGGTTTTATCAAAAGGAACTGTTCAGTGGTTACTACTCACACAACTAAAGCAGTTGTCAGAAATTTTTATGCATGAGCATGTTTGGCAGTAATTGCTAGCCATTTTAATTCTGTGTAAATTATTATATATGGTGCACTGTGATGAAAAAATCTGCTGCAACTCCTACCATTTCATGTTCATGAAGAAATATCTGTCCTATAACTCCAAGCAACAATTGACAGGCAAAGCCAAGGATTCAGCAATGTAGCAGGCCAGACATTCATCTGAAAGTATAAATATTTCTTACGGATTATGCTAAGAAAATCACCTGTGTGATATAGTGAGGAAGAAATCACCCTCGTCTAACACAGAAAAGCTAGTTTTAGTGTGACACTATCCTTTTTTCTCACCTTCGCTATATGGATATCTTAGGCATGAAGCAGACAAAGCTGTAAGGGCAGCATTTATAAGGCCAGATCAAATCTCTCCGAGGCGCTATGTGAACAACGAATTTTAAGTGATGTGTGGTTTTCATAGTTGTGGGGGGATAATAACATCAGAGGATTTCCTGCTTTTCTTTTCTGTTTGTTTGCATGCCAGATTTACTTCTGTGTTAGTTCACAGAGTACAACCGAAAAAATAGAAAGTCACTTAACCTAAGGACATGTCCTTGTTATGTGCCTGGAAACCTGAAAAATACCTTCTGTAAGAGGTATATAGAGTTCCAACTTTCTCTGAATGCAGGATCAGGATTCTTCCTTTACAGTACATTGAACTCCTTATTTAGCATTTGTGTTTGCAATGACCATGGTAGGTTATAACACAGTTTATTCATAAACAACTGTGCTAGAAAGCACTAGGAGGAATGAAAAACAGTAAAAGTGTTTTGTGTCACTTGACAGATATGAACATGAATAGGGGGATCAGAGATAAAAAGGTTAAACTTTAGTGATTTTTTTAACAAGGAATTCTCTTGGGTCAGACGCAGAACAAGTTTTCTTCATTATAAGATTCTTCTTCATTCTTTTCGTATATCTCACAAAACTAAATTTGCTTTCCAAATGTTTTTAGAAAGAGTGGTACAATCCCATTTGTTGCCACAAATATTGGCCTTCTGCAGCTCTTTACCTTCTCTGTAGCAATTGTATAGATAACATTACAAAGGAGCAGAATTTAGTACACACCCTTTCTTATTCTTCAGATTGATTTGAATCATTTTCAAGATTATAGTCAGCTGCATAGATGTCTACATTCACAACATATTGACATCCACATCTTCTTTCACCAGCGTTTTTCTCTGTAAGAAAATTACATGTGCAGGGAAGTAATTATAAGAGAATATCAGCTTTAGAGTGATGTAAAGGGCTTATTTTAGATGTTGTTCCTCTAGTTATTGTGATAAAATCTGCTCCCATATTAAATGGACAAACATATTTCCTGATAGACAAATAAATAACTACCTAAACTCTTGGGAAAGGTGATTCCTTCCTGAAACCTGCTATGTGGAATAGGATACTACAGGTTAGCTAATGTAAATTTATTAAGATAAAAATGCTTCCTTGGAACAGTCAATTAATTTCTGTCATTAAATGTCTGGCAAAAGTGTCTCATGAGGAAACTGGACAATAATTACGAGTTTAGTTTAAAGAGTATCTGGGGTGAAATTTGTATGTATCTGGTGTGCAATTTGTATATATCTAGGAGTCTGCAGCCAATTTAAGACCTAAGTTTCCAAAGTAATAAGACCCCAGCTGATCATAGAGTTCTCCACAGTTAACAGAAACCTAAATCTGCTCAAGAAAAGATGGATACTGATCTATCATAGCAAGACTCTCCCATGGGTTGTTTCTGAGTGCTGGTTACAGCAATAGGAAACCTGCTGGTAGGAACATCAGAATGACCTTGCTGTTTCTTATACCCTCGGGTTTATATAAAATTGCAGTTTCATAACATTTTTGAAAATATAAAATAATAGTTTCTGCTCCAGCATCCTTCACACCCACAAATAAATGGTGAGGATGTGGCTCCTGACATTTCTGAGGAGTAGATTTGATCAGTAGTGTTCATATTCCTGTTTATTACTGTAAACTGTGTTTTGCCATATTGATGAAATACAGGACTCTGATATATTTTTTTCTTTTCTCACCTTAGTCCCAGTAAGAACTATCAATTAACCTAAATCACAGAATCACAAAATTGTTGAGGTTGGAAGGGGCTCTGGAAGTAATCTGATCCAATATCCCTGGTCCAGCAGAAGTACCTACAACAGGCTGCCCGGTACAATGTCCAGATGGCTTTTGAATATCTCCAAGGACGGAGACTCCACAACCTCCCTGGGCAACCTGTACCACTGCTCAGTCATCTTTCCAGTAAAAAAGTGTTTCACAACATTTGGACAGCACCTCCTGTGTTTCAGTTTGTGCCCGTTGCTTCTTGTCCTGTCACTAGGCTTGGCTCTGTCTTCTTTGCACCTTCCCTTCAGATATTTATATACATTGATGAGTTTCCCCCTTGAGCCTTCTCTTCTCCAGGCTAAACTTTCTCGGCTTTCTCAGTCTTTGCTCCTATGAGAGATGCTCCAATCCTTTAATTGTCTTCATGGTCCTTCACAGCTGGACTCTTTTCCTGGACATGTGACTCCAGGTGTGGCCTCACCAGTGCTGAATGGAGGGGAAGGATCACCTCCATTGACCTTCTGGCAACACTCCTAAAGCATTCCAGGATACCATTAACCTTCTTTGCTACAAGGGCACATTGCTGGTCATGGTCAGCATGGTGTCCGCCAGGATCCCTAGGTCCTTTTCTGCATAGCTGCTTCCCAGCTGTGTGGCCCCCAGCATATATTGGTGAATGGGGATGTTCTGCCCCGGGAACAGGACTTTGCGCTTTTCCTTTTGACCTGGATTGCTTATGCTGTACTATGCTGTCCTTCAGGAAGATACACTTTCCCACATCCTTCCAACAAAAATCCATTTTTAAATTTTATTGTCAATGGATGATTGAGTTGGAAAAGCATTAAATAATGTTTTCTCAGCAGCAACTATGGCTGGAGTTTTGGAGTTCTCCGAACACTGTACTAGGAATTGAGTAATCTTATGTATTTTGCTTAGCATTGACATTTATTTCCTCAATGGCCTTGCTACCTCTCTGCTCAATTGTACTTACTGGTATAAGAAAGTATTAATTGGTCTAAACGATGCTTTCTATTTATAAAATGAGGGAGACTGTCAAGGAAAAAATAGTTTTAGGGAGCTGCTGTAGAAATGACACTAATAAATGCACTAAACTAGGACATAATCAGTCTGGGTTTAGTTCCATCCTCGGTCATGAACTTCATGATATTCTATGGACAGGTAATTACTAACTGCTCCTTACATCCTCCAGTATAAAGATGACAAAAATTATAAATTCCTACTTTTTTTCCCCTCATTCAATAAATAGAGATTGGTAAATACCCCAGAAAGGTATAGTACATTACCCCTTTAGACTACCCTGTGTTGTTTGAGATTCTCCAGTTATTCACACTTTCATCTTCTAATTGTTAACATGAAACTGCTTTGCTGCATTGACCTTTTTGAAACCAATCAATGTTGTACAAGGATGCTTAAGCTTGTATTCCTTCACCAAAAATGCCTTCTGTATGGTTTGAAGCCACAGTGCTTGCTTAAATCCACTGAGAATTCCTCCTACAAAGGACAAGCTGTATAACTTCATGCCCTGATTCTGCCAATAACTCATTGTACAACTGTCTGGATCTGAAATTAAAAACTACTCACATATACATTCTGATAAAAATAGCTCAAACAGCAGCTATACTATTCAACATCATTAATTCCATTTTACAATTATATAGCAGACCACATCTTGCTGTAGCAACTATTATCCTACACAGAATAAATAACACACCAGGAAGTTTTAAATATGTGTTTATGAACTGTGTCAATAACATGTGATGTTCATAGAAGACCAGTATATGTTTATTTAAATCAAAATCTTAAGGGAACATGTCTGCATTACTTCTGCAAGTGCATACATGACTCAGTCAGTGACCTATTAATTATTTCCTTTATTAATATTTTTACTATTGCCGTTACCAAAACTCTATGTACACAAGTGTCAATGTAATGAATGATTATTTCTAAAATGCATAACAGGTATTTTATAATCTTAAATATTATCATGAAGTGTAGAATAAAAATGAATGAATAATTATAGCCAAAATATTAAAACAGTATGAAACACCAGAATCCTTAAATAAGTGAGTTTGTTCCTTTTTACCTTATTTTCTTTTCAGAACAAAGCTCACAGGACAACCAGAGTCAGAGGCAAATTTTTGCCTGCCTTCTTTTTAATCATATATGGTTGAGTTTACAGTTCCAGAAATTATATCAGGAAATATGGCTTCTATGTCAGTGATTTAGGAGTTTTCTTATTCTCTGCATAGCATAAGTGCCATCTCTCTCAAAGTCCCATTCATTCTTGATTGTCTCGTCAAGAATATAAAATTAGGCCAGGACTTGGCCAGAAAATGGTGTGAGAAAAGATCTCAAGTATGTCTGGTGGTCTCCAAAGGAGGGACCATTTTTAAACCTTTTTTAGAATTTTTGGGAGGAATATTTGCCAGTGAAACTTGAGCCTTTTCCTGAGTTATGACAATTTACAGGCTATTCTAAATACACTTATTATCAAAATCTAATACTGTGAAAATCTGTTCTTACCTGGCAAATGATTCCTATGATTCCATTGGTTTCCTCTGTAAATGAACTCTGAAAATATCCAATGCCTGAATTTTAGTCATGAAGAAAGAACAAGCTATATTGTACAAGTTGTTAAACGAAACACTAGAAAATCAAAGACTTCAAAAGACCAAGTCCTATATGGAAATATGGACTGAGCTGTTAAAGCCCTTTCTTAATATGCAGCAATTTTGCTTATCGTCCTCCACATACCTCCTAAAATGTAGGTTCTAAAACAAGTAAGAATAAATTAATGGCTGTAATAACACTGTCAAAATTTGACATCCTATTTTAGGGTCTCCATGTAAAAAAAAATGAAGTCAATAGGCTCCTAACTCATATCCTCTGACTTACAACTTGGAAAGGTATTCCTCTCCCCATAAACTGTTGACTGGAAGTCTACCAGAATTAGCTGGTAGGGATGTTCTTCTTATTACGCAAACGTTGTACTGAGAGAGTTACCTTTCAGTTTCTGATACCATCAAAAGACTTATGCATATCGTATTACAGTAATTATATCAGCACTGATAATCTATAAAAAAATAAGCTTTAGTCCAAAGAACATTTTGTGTTTAAGTTGAGAAGAAATTCTTTGTTACCCGCTATTGGGGTTTTCTTTGTCTTAATCAATTGGGCACCCATGATACAAACTGCCATAACCCTCCAATTTATTTATTTTTTTTTAAAGATAGTTTAGCAGTTTTCCACCAAAATTAGCTACTCAGACCTCTTATTTAAATATTTTTCCATAATCTTAGAGTCTCTCAGGGGATGCTCTACAATTTAAACAGTTTCAATCATCAGAAGAATTCAACTAAAAAGGAACAGGCTCTTACAAAATAATTGACTGATTGAAAATGTTGTTAATGTTAGTAGCACAAATTGTATGGGTGTTAACTTACAATCTTACAATCCTTGTAAATCCAAGAATAGCATCGGCATCTTCTGATTTCTGGCAGACCTATGGACAAGTTTGTTGTACATATGTTACACATAAATGCCCAGAGTAATTGTGATTATGAGAGGTATCAGACTGGCTGCATATGCAGTGTGCATCCATTTTAAGTTTACAGATGTTTCCAGGATATGTTAGAATTGCCGCTTCATGACAAGGAGCTATGAACATTTCTGGGATTTGAAAAGCTGTGGCAGTTAAATGACATGCATCAGATTAATGCCAGCCTGAAGAGGTATCAAATACCTGTAAATCCTGGACATGTTTCATAGAATCCTGTAAGTCTAGCCAGACAGCATTTCTGAAAAGAAGAGAAACCTGGAAGTACCACAGTTACAGTGCAGAAGGATGGGTTTATATTTGTAGAGATGTTATTGCATTTCTGTAGAGGATGTAGTTGCCAATGGTACTTCCTGGGAACCTGTGTATGGGTTTTTTAAAAGGATGATAAACTATGATACAGTAGAAGCTGAAACTTTTCATCTGAATATATACTGTATTTATTAAGCTCAAGTAAGTAAGAAAATGATTGAGTTTGTTGTTTTGTCATGCTTCCATGTCCAGATTACTACCAGTGTATTTCCTCTTCCTGCAAAGGTATTACTCTTGATAGAGATAATTCACTTTACATAAAGAATTGCATACTAATTGGAACAAGGTCTTGATCCTCAGCCTCCAACATGAAAAAAAAAAAAAAAAAAGCCCTAATTACTGGGAGTACAGCTTTACCAAGGACCACCAAATACGTTATTTAGAAAAAGTTAAACACCTTCAAGTTTTCAGAATGTGAAAGCATCTTGTGTTATGTAGGAAACCTGTAATAGCTCATATGGCAGGATTAAAAAGAGATTTGACATTAACTTCATATTTTTAAAAGGTGTTTCTTCCTGAAATCAAAGAATGACTTTTAAAGTATCTTTATTATTTCAGGAGAAGGTGTTTCAATTGTATGTAAAACATTACAGCATTTGGAAAAATGACCTGCACTTTCAATTGTCATTTAAATTGTAATTTGTAGGAAAAATTATGCACTTCATGTCATACTTTGAAAATCAGATAAATGACACCCAGTAGTTCAGTTGGCTATTTAAATAGTAGACATAAGAGTTGAGTAAGGATTTTTTTCTTGTTTTTATTGTCTTCATACCTAAGCTATGTTATTTGAACAGATTTGTTTTTGCTTCAATTTTTCATTAGGCAAACATATATATTTGCTGGAAGTTTATTGTCATGATATTTGGGGGGATATTGCAATATTTTACAATGGGCAGCCATGAAAACTTAGATATAAAATTAAAACTCATTATCTAAACGATTCCTTGGTAAATGACCCCTTAAAATATTGAGATATGCCAAACATAACTTTCTGAGGGTACAGAACAAGGATGTGACTTCGATTTTGTTTTTCTGCTAACTGAAATTAGATGGTTACTGCTTCAGAGTGCTGTTTGTTTAAGGATATGGATTTCTTGAACAGTTCTGAGCAGACTCTGCACTCACTGTAAGAGGCTGGATTCACTTGTCCCCTCTCCTTTGGACTTTATTTTGAAATTTCCACACAGCATTACTGGTAAGCTGTTATCAAATTACAGGAGACAGAAAAATTTATAATAAAAAAAAAATACAAACCTGTCCTTGACCTTCAAGTTTGCAAATAAGAATAAATTGTTAATTCAGGTATATACTTCTGGTCAGCTAGGAATTATACTTTAGGCAAACAGACTGGAAATGGTTTAAGCTGTTACCAAGGAGATGGTGAGTCAGAATCTGTTTCTAAGATGACTTAAAGGTGTTAGTGTTAAAAACGTTA
>NW_009259239.1:4124055-4170076 GCF_000687185.1 Egretta garzetta | reverse complement strand
TAAAATTGCTGCTTTCTCTCTCATTTTCAGTTATCTCTTTTCAGATCACTGACACCTGAGGCATGAAAAAATATTTTAATGACTTTTCAGTATAGAGGTAGAATTTCTTCTTCTCAAGACCTTTCCTTTCTCACCACACCTCTTCTTCATCCCTCTGGCAATATTTCCTTATCTTCTCTTGTTTTACCTTATAAAGACATATGGGCACTTAGGTATTTCATGTGTTAGTCATGCTACCTGAAGACTGAGTGTAACCCCATTTTCAACCAATGGGACTTTTAATTGAGTACACTGTTCTTTCATAAAGTCACAAAATCTATTTTATCTTTCATTTTTACCTCAAGGTATCAGATGGGCATTTTTGTTGTTTATGAAATGCTTTGCCCAGTTTAAGGTGCTGAAAAAATAACAAACTTAAAAATGCAATACTGAAAATAAACACATAGACTTGCTTCTGTTATAATCCCATTAAATGAGAGAAATGCACACTTGCCTCTGTTCTTCCCCTTGATTTTGCATTATTTAAAGTAAATTTTCTGGAACCCCTTTGCATTACAGGATGCTGTTGCTAGGCTAAAACTGAGAAAAGAAAATGGACTACAGAATCTCCCTGACAGAAAATTAAACAGAGGATTTTCCTGCTTGAAAGTCCTTTCTGTTCTGCCCTCTTGCACATTGTGCACTGGCAGGTGAGTATCTCAAATGAGTAGGTTCAATACACTGTAAATAGATGTATGGCTTTTGTGCTTATCGCTGTTTGTCACGAAGCAGCACTGGAGGAGGCTGCTGTCTGAGTTTAAGGATTTCTGAAGTATTTTACAGCATCATAAAAATGCTACTTTTTTTTTTTTTAATCCAGGAATTTTAAAACATCTGTGCCCTTGCCCTATTATTTTCTCTTTTCCCTGTGTGCACGGCACTCCTGCTTTTACCAGAGGGCAACTCCCTAATAAACCTAATAGCAACGTGTGGTATAGTCTGGGCATGCCACATACCTCTGGCACCTGCCCTGCCATAAAGTTAAGAACATACTGTTCTTGTAGCCACTGAGACTTTTCCAGAGTTCTAAAGAAAAGCTGGGTCAGAGAAGTGTTGTGAAGTTCAAGCTGTATTTTACAGACGTGTGCTGTAGTCTATCATGAGAGAAATGTGGGGTGTTAGATCATGAAGCCTGTTCTGGGTAAAACACTGAATTAAGTCAGTTGTGGCTTCCACACAGTTGATCATGATTGACTTAGCAGTAAGTAACTCTCAGTCCAACCTTATCTTTCCAACCAAGTTAGTAATATCTTTCTAAGAGTCAAATGTCTTTGTAGCTGCCTAGGTCGTTGGTCAGGCCGTTCTTGATACAGTGAACCTGAAGTCCTGACTACTTTCACTAAGTTTTTACTGAGGCCTTTAACTTCAAAGTGAACAGGTTCTAAAAATTCAGAGTTTTTACTCTTCTCCCACCAAGCAAGAAATTCTGCAGGATTCCCAATCACCAAAAGCATTTTTTATCAACTACTTCAAAAAAGATATCCATCAAAGGTCCAAGGCTTGTGCTTAGAAATCCTCAGAAGAGAGAAAAAAGAAAATAAAACAAAATAGGACTGTATGAGCTACATTAAAAGAAAAATAAATCAATTTCACACTAATTTTAGCAGCAGTTGTCCCAATAAAATTATGGGAAACAGAAAATGAATGGATTAGAGTAATCTAAACTAAAGTCTTACTCTATCCTGGAGTTTTCATGATATAACAAGTGAATATGAGCAGAGATAAGCAAGCTCTTCAAATTCACACTGTTCTAGTTCTTATTTGAACAAGTTAAATATCATGGAAGATATTATCTTTGAATCAACAGTGATATTTCAGGACTACAATAGAACTTCCCAGAGGAAGCAATTAGGAAGATTTCAGATAGATGTTTGGAAGGTGCCAGAAGTCTATGAACACACGAGAGGTTTAAGACTTTAATGTTTTTTTTCATAAAGTCATATTCGTGCTTTGAGGACAGACAGACGGTTTAAAAAGATGAATGACATAAGTGTATAAAGTAAATAGTAATTTTTGTAAAAGGGCAAGGTCAGTGTCAGACCCCTGGATCAGAGTTCAGAGACTTCACTACTGTCATTCTTTAGGAGCTGCTTTGGGAACCCACCAGTCTTCTTGGGGATTTAAAGCAGAAAAGTGCAGCAGTCTGGTAGTAAGATATGGAGATTTAGATAATATAAACATCTTCTGAAATACTGATGAAATCTTCAAAAAGGCTGATGAGCACTACAGGAGCTGTTTATATTATTCTCATTCTTGCAATAGACATATTCTTGTAGAGATTTAACAAGCTTCACCATAGAAATTCATGTCTTTGAATTTAGGAAACAGTCAGCACTAAAGCATGAACTGAAATCTAGACAAAAAGTACCCCTATAGATCAATTGCCTTTGCATTTTTTTTTCTTCAAATATGTTTACAGCTGCAACTTCCTTTAGGAATTTAGAGCTCTCACCCTAGAACATTCAATCTGTAGGGCTGCGAGAAGTGCATAGTAGAGCAGAAGTAATCTAGCATTAGAGAGCATATGATGATGCTTTTGAAGATCCTTCATTAAGGGCCCTGTTCTGATCCTCTTAAATTGAACAATTTCTCCTAATGTATCTATTGCACAGCTAGCATACAAAATGCTAAGTGACTAATTTACTTTTAAGTGATGTCAGGATTTAAACAGATTGAGAGTGAGATTGAGAGAATCTTCTTACTATAGCAAGATGCTGAGAGCATATTTGATAACAGTACATCAGTATTTACAAAAAATTAAAATCATAGAATCATAGAATTTCCCAGACAGAGCTCCAGTGGGAACATGCTTCCACCCAGGTGTCAGGCTGCAGGGTGTGCTCTATTCTTATGCCAGTAGTGGACAACAGCAGTGAGCACACCTGTGGGAGCTGCGACCAGGTAGAGGAACTCCTCCACTTAGTGACAGTTGAGGAGTATCAAGGAGTTAGAGAGAGAGACAGACTACGGGAATCACACCCTACCTTCCCTGGAACAGGCCCAACAGGCAGACAGGATACCCTATCCTCTCTCCACCTGGCTGAACGCAGTGACTAAAGGTATAGGGGGGAATGGCAACAAGTTCCCACTCAGTGCAGCAGGTACATCTCCTCTGTGACTACCCCACCTTCCCAGGTGCTTTTGCATAATAGGTGTGAGGCTCTGCAAGTGGAACTGAACAACAATGAGTAGGATGGTTCATCTAGTTTGGAGGTATCACTGAGGCTAAGTCGGCCTACGCCTTGTTTCAAAACCACTTCCATAAAGAAAAAAAGATGGGTTGTTGTCATAGGAGACACCCTTCTGAAGGGAACAGAAGGTCCAATATGCAGACCAGACCAACTTCTTAGGGAAGTCTACTGCCTCCCTGGAGCCTGAGTTAAAGATGTGAAGATAAAGTTTCCTATCCTTGAACAGTCCTCAGATCACTATCCATTATTGATTTTTCAGGTAGGCAGCAATGAAGTTGCAACAAGAAGTCTGAGGGCAATCAAGAGAGACTTCAGGGCCTTGGCACAACTGGTTAGGGGATGAGGAGCACAAGTAGTGTTCTCCTCTATCTTTCCAGTTGCAGGGAATGATGAGGGAAGAAATCAGAACAGTCAGCAGATCAATACCTGTCTCTGAGCCTGGTGTCACCAGTAGAATTTTTGTGGTTTTGATCATGGGCTGGTCTACATGACACCAGGCCTGCTGGCGACAGATGGGGTACACCTGTCTCAAAGGGGTGAAAAGATCTTTTCACAAGAGTTAACATGGCTCATTGAAAGAGCTTTAAACTAAATTTGAAGGGGGAAAGGGATAAAACTAGGCTCGCTAGAGATAAGCCTAAAGGCAGCATGTCAATGAGGGATGGTGTGCTAGTGAGGTCCTTTGGTCTGCCACCTCAGTGGAGGTAGAGGATGGAGACCCATGCAACAGCAAAGATGGAAGGGTTTTGATGTGTTAGAAACCATGGAAGTGCCTAAGAATGGTCACGTAGGAATTAGGGCTTCTCCCCACAAAAAGGTGGCGGGATCAATAGCCCAAGTGAAGTAAATCTGCACCAATGCACACAGCATGGGCAACAAACAGGAGGAGGTGGAAGGCATTGTGCAGTGGGAAAACTATGATATAGTTGCCATCACGGAAACAGGGTGGGATGACTTGCACAACTGGAGTGCTGCAATGAATGACTATAAACTCTTCAGAAGGGATAGGCAAGTAAGGAGGGGTAATCCTGCATGTTAGGGAGTGCTTTTCATTGCCTAGAGCTCAATGACAGTGATGATAGGGTTGAATGTTTATGGGTAAAAGTCAGGGGGAATGCCAGCCAGGCAGATATCCTGGTGAGAGTCTGTTATAGACCACCCAACCAGGATGAAGAGGCAGACAAAATATTCTATAAGAAGCTGGGAGGAGTCTCACAATTACTAACCCTTGTTCTTGTGGGGGACTCCAACTAACCAGACATCTGGTGGAAATACAATACAGTGGAGAGGAAACAGTCTAAGAGGTTCCTGGAGTGTGTGGAAGACAACTTCCTGACACAGCTGGTGAGGGAGACACTTAGGGAAGGTGCCCTGCTGTACCTGTTGTTTGCAAACAGAGAAGGCCTTGTGGGTGATGTAAGGGTTGGAGATCATCTTAGGCACAACGATCATGAAATGATAGATTCTTGATTCTCAGAAAAGTAAAGACAGAGGTCAGCAGAACTGCCACATTGGACTTCTGGGTGGTGGATTTTGGCCTATTTAGGAGTCTGGTTGACAGAGTCCCTTGGGTGGCAGTCCTGAAGGGCAAAGGAGTTCAGGAAGGCTGGACATTCTTCAAGAAGGAAATCTTAAAGGCGCAGGAGCAGGAAGTCCCCATGTGCCAAAAACTGAGATGGCTGGGAAGAAGACCAGCCTGGCTGAACAGAGCTTTGGCTGGAGCTCAGGAAAAAAAGGAGAGTTAATGACCTTTGAAAGAAGGGGCAGGCAATTCAGGAGGACTACAAGGGTGTTGTGAGATTATGCAGAGAAAAAATTAGAAGGCCAAAGCCCAACTAGAAATTAATCAGGCTACTGCTGTAAAAGACAATAAAAAATGTTTCTATAAATACATTAGCAACAAAAGGAGGGCTAAGGAGAAGCTTCACCCCTTACTGGATGTGGAGGGAAACATAGTGACAAAGGATGAGAAAAAAGATGAGGTATTTAATGCCTTCTTTCCTCAGTTGTTTCAGCTGAGCTGAAAGAAAAGGATGGGGAACAGAATGAAGCCATACAATCCAAGGGGAAATGGTTAGCAACCTGCTGCACTACTTAGACACAGGCCTGGATGGGATCTACCCAAGGATACTGACAGAGCTGTCAGAAGTGCTCACCAAGCCACTTTCCATCATTTATCATCAGTCCTGGCTAACTGGAGAGGTCCCTGTTGACTGGAGGCTAGTTAATGTGACACCCATCTACAAGAAGGGCAGAAAGGAGGATCTGGGGAACTACAGGCCTGTCAGTCTGACCTTGGTGCTGGGGAATGTTATGGAGCAAATCATCCTGAGTGCCATCATGCAACACGTTCATGATAACAAGGTGATCAGGCCCAGTCAATATGGGTTTATGAAAGGCAGGTCCTGCTTTACTAACCTGACCTCATTCTATGACCAGGTGAACCACTTAGTGAATGAGGTAAAGGCTGTGGATGTTGTCTACCTGGACTTTAGTAAATCCTTTGACACTATCTCCCACAGCATTCTCCTAGATAAGCTGGTGTCTCATGGCTTGGACATACTCTTCACTGGGTAAAAAGCTGAGTGGATGGCGGGGTCCAAAGAGTTATGGTAAATGTACTTAAATTCTATTGGCAGCCAGTCACAAGCGGTGTTCCCCAAGGCTCAGTATTGGGGCCAGTTCTGTTTGGTTCAACAAGGCCAAGTGCCAGGTCCTGCCCTTGGGTCACAACAACCCCATGCAATGCTACAGGCTTGGGGAAGAGTGGCTGGAAGGCTGCCTGGCAGAAAAGGGCCTGGGGGTGCTCGTTGACAGCCAGCTAAACATGAGCCAGCAGTGTGCCAAGGTGGCCAGGAAGGTCAACAGCATCCTGGCTTGTATCAGGAATACTGTGGCCAGCAGGAGTAGGGAAGCAGTTGTCCCTTTCTACTTGGCACTGGTGAGGCTGCACTTTGAATACTCTGTTCAGGTTTGGGCCCCTCACTATGAGAAAGGCATTGAGCTGTTGGATTGTGTCCAGAGAAGGGCAACAAAGCTGGTGAATGGTCTAGAGCACAGGTCCTAACAGGAGTGACTGAGGGAAGTGGGGTTGTTTAGCCTGGAGAAAATGAGGCTCAGGCATGACCTTATTGCTCTCTACAACTACCTGAAAGGAGGTTGTAGCGAGGTGGGTGTTGGTCTTTTTTCCCAAGTAACAAGTGATAGGGTGAGAGAAACTAGCCTCAAGTTGTGCCACGGGAGGTTTAGATTGGATATTAGGAAAACTTTCTTCATTGACAGGGTTTTCAAACCTTAGAACAACCTGTCCAGGGAAGTGTTTAAGTCCCGCTGTGGTTTAACCCGGCAGGCAACTGAACACCACGCATTTGTTTGTTGACTCCACCCATCCCCAGTGGGATGGGGAAGAAAATCAGAAAAAGTAAAATGCATGGGTTGAGATAAAGACATTTTAATCAAACAACAGAGGAAAATAATAATAATAATAATAATAATAATAATAACAACAACAACAATGAAAAATGACATTATAGGGGGGGTTGTGGGGTTTTTTTCTTTGTAAATACAAATTACTTTCAAGTTATTTAAATTTTTTTCAAGTATTAGTTCTAAAAAGTACCTGGGCAGATTTTTTAGAAGTCACTTCAACTGGTTTTATGGGATTGTTTTTTATTTTCAAAAATATTGAAAGAGTAATCTATCAGGTAAAAATAAGGGATAAATCAGTAGAAAACTGTCATTTGTATCTATCCTTTGATTTTCCCAAGCTACCATATTTCAGAAATTAATACAATTATGTTGCTTCTAAAACCTCTGGAACAAAGCTTTTTTTTTTTTTTTTTTTTTTTTTCTGAGCATACTTTTAGCTCTTCTGACCTCTGATCTGAAAAACATGTACATTCTTAATTTGATCTTTTTCTACATCTGCATACTGACACAGCTTAAATGATGTAAATATATAATATTTATTTTATAGATCTTGCTCTTCCAATGCACTGTCACTTATCCTTACAACATAAAACTGGAAGACTAAAAAAATTCACAACAAACTCTGCTGGAGACCTTCAGCAGGCTGTGGACTCAAATTTATCATCGTCTTCATATGAAGATTGGTATGAACAATGCAACATACTTCACACTTCAAGAAGTACTTGAAATATTTAAATTCCTTTTCCTGGTGTTCTTGACTTTGCAACATTAATATTCTCTTAACATTTTTCACACGAGTTTACTTTAATAATAAATCTTCAAGTCACACAGTTAAACCAGCGTATATAGTTCTGCAACAATTTTTTGGAAAACCTCTTGGTTTATAATTTTGCTAAAGAAATACAATATATATATAGAATATGTCTTGTCTGATTCAGCTTTAAGTAAGAATAAGATATTATAAGAATGTCTGACATATTAAAATTTGCATAATATATTTCTGGAAGTATCCTTATACATACATACATACATACAGCACTTCAGCATTTTTCAGTGAAAACTCTCCTAGTCGATTTTCTATTTATTTTATGTTGATTTTATGCTAACTCAAGACAAAATGTAATGAAAACTACTGTTTAAGAATAGTTCGATGATAATGATACCATGAGATTTCTTATTGTTGCACACAATATTCCAGTTAATCTTGCAATTACACATTAAGTCTTTTTCATGCCACTAAAAACAGAGCCTATGAATTTATATATTCTTCCAACCTGTAGGCTGCAAAACCCTTTTAAGGATGGTCTTCAATAAATAAAAGCTGACCTCAGAAAGATCTAGATTACAATCAATAAAAATACGTTATTTATTCAAAGAAATGGTAGTAGTCTTTGCAGTTAAATGTTGAAATGAATTTAGGTTGTAAGACAGGTGGCTTGCAGAAACAAAAATGTGATTTCAGCTCTAGATCTAAACAAGGTTGATACAGAATCTGCCAGAATCTTAAGTAACTCAAATTCTTGCCCTTTATAAAAAAATACTTCTTTTTTCCCCCCATACACTCTAATGTACACCTTTCCTTTCAATATGCTATTGTCTTAGCATTTTGCATCTTGCCTTTACACATAATATAATCTCTTTCCTTCTCACTCTCTTTTTGCCTCTCTCCCATGCAAACACACACTCACTGATGTGGTTTAACCTGGCAGGCAGCTAAACAACACACAGCCGCTCGCTCACTCCCCCCACAATGGGATGGGGGAGAGAATGAGAAGAGTAAACATGAGAAAACTCCTGGGTCGAGATAAAGACAGTTTAACAGGGAAAGCAAAAGCCGCGCACGCAAGCAAAGCAAACCAAGGAATTGATTCACTGCTTCCCATGGGCAGGCAGCTGCTCAGCCATCTCCAGGAAAGCAGGGCTCCATCACATGTAACGGTGACTTGGGAAGACAAAGCCATTGCTCAGAACTTTCCCCCCTTCCTTCTTCTTCCCCCAGTTTTATATGCTGAGCATGATGTCACATGGTGGGGGATATCCCTTGGGTCAGTTGGGGTCAGCTGTCCTGGCTGTGCCCCCTCCCAGCTTCTCGTGCACCCCCAGCCCCCTCGCTGGTGGGGGTGGGGGTAAGAAGCAGAAAAGGCCTTGACTCTGTGTATGCACTGCTCAGCAGTAACAAAAACATCCCTGAATTATCAGCACAGTTTCCAGCACAAATTCAAACCACAGGCCTATACTCACTACTATGAAGAAAATTAAGTCTACCCCAGCCCAAACCAGCACACACACACATACACACATAGTCTAGCTGGGTTTGGTATCCTGGACAAGAAGTTGATAGGCTTTACCTATTACCATAATTTATCTGGAGATGGCTTCAATGGTAGTGTAGCCTGCAGGGCTAATAACGTGCTTTAAGTGTCAGAGTACAATATCTATTTTTATGAAGAATTCCTGGTCTCCAGCAGTCAGTCTTCACTTTGTCTTTAGGCTTTGCCTATTTTGTCTGAAATCCTAAATACTCATATCTGTTTTTACTTTATGAATCTTTTGTACCTTTTTAGCAGTTGGAAGGCGTCCAGAGGAGGGCCACAAATGTGACCTGAAGGCTGGAGCACCTCTCCTATGATGACAGGCTGAAATAGTTGGGGTTGTTCAGCACAGAGAAGAGAAGGCTCCGGGAAAGACCTTACAGCAGCCTTCCAGTACCTGAAGGGGGCCTACAAGAAAGCTGGAGAGGGACTTTTTACAAGGGCATGTAATGATAGGACAACGGTTAATGGCTTTAAGCTGAAGGAGGGTAGATTTAGATTAAACATGAGGAAGAAATTCTTCACGATGAGGGTGGTGAGGCACTGGAACAGATTTCCCAGAGACATTGTGGATGCCCCATCCCTGGAAGTGTTCAAGGCCAGGTTGGACGGGGCTTTGAGTAACCTAGCCTAGTGGAAGGTGTCTCTGCCCATGGCAGGGGGATTGGAACTAGGTTTTTAAGGTCACTTCCAACACAAACCATTTTTTGATTCTGTGATTCTGTGATTCTATAACTGATGTTTACTTTTTACTGTGAGGTTGTATATAGGTTGTTACCAAACTAATGTTGGTCACCTATTTAATACTTGAAAATTACCATTTTTTGTCTTGGCTCCCTTTCTTTATTGTAACTACAAAAACTATGCTTCCCTTTCATATTCTTTTATTTTCATGTTGAATGTTTTTCTACTATTATTCCTGATATGAAAGAGGTTGCACATCATGAGGAAGCACAGAGATGATCTGCACTGAACCAAAGTAAAAACTCTGCACATGAATTTTTCACACAGTGTAGCATTATCCCCAAAATGTCATTTAGCTTTGTAAAAGGATGTGCAGATCAGTGTCAGAATCTGTAATTTTAAGGAAAGCATAATATCAGTAAAAGGCATGTTTTCCTTTTTGAATGAACTTGAATTTTATATTATTTAAATCCAAACTTAATAAGTTCATTTTAATTAGAAAAATACATGAAATAAATTATGATGAGTGACACTTTAATGCTTAGAATGTGAAAAGGAGTAAAAAGCCTACGTGAGATTTTTCTTCTTTCTTAGATAAACAGTAATAATTTAGTCACTTTTCCTCATTTAGTTCAATTTCTCACATTGTGAAAAATGCATCATTGCATAAAACTCAATCCATATAATAAGTTATCTGAATCCATTTCAAGTCAAATAAAGAAAAGTTTCAAGTGAGCCTTCTTTGTACAAATATTATTTTTTCAAGATTGGCATAGATCCAAGAGCATGCAAACATGGCCTCTTAAGTTTGAATAAAAATTTCATTTCTAAAAAAAAGAGCATCAAACTGAAATGTAACATTTTTTTCAGAATCCAAAGAAAAACAATTCCCCAAACACTGATTTATGTGTGACATTTTGATGGCTAATTTCTTAGGGAACCTATGACTCCCCAGATTTCCTCATTATGGGAAAATTTAGGCACCAAAGTGTAGGAGCCAAGAAGACCATCAAGTCTAAAGAGACAGTAATTTCTACTATGTGGCATTAGGAGTGGCCACCTCTTCCAACAGCCCCAGCCCAGGACCCTCCTGCCCAGCTGTTGGATCCAAGCCTGGTGCCCAGGGATCCAGGCTGAGGGATGCAGCTGCCACTTTCCCCTTTGCAGGGTCAAGTAGTAGTGAAGCTGAGCTTGGGTCCCACAGACACACACACACAGAGGACACTGACATGGCTGGTCACACAGACTGTCATAGAAAAAGTGTTGCCATCTACAGCATCTACGTACAGGACTCACATAAAACACAAGCCCCGGCAGCCAGGTCCCCTCCACCTCTTGGGCTGGCAGAGGCAGAAGGTGTCGTGGTTTAACCCGGCTGGCAACTCAGCACCACGCAGCCGCTCGCTCACTCCCCCCCCTCCCTCAATGGGATGGGGGAGAGAATCGGAAAGAAAATAAAAGGTTAGAGCTGAGGGCTGAGATAAAGACAGTTTAATAAGAGAAAATAATAATAATAGTAATAATGAGAATGATAACAGAATATACAGAATATACAAAACGAATGAGGCACAATGCAATTGCTCACCACCCGCCGACCGATGCCCAGCCCGTCCCGAGCCGCAAGCAGTCCCCGAGCCGCGAGCAGTCCCCGAGCCCCGAGCAGTCTCCCCGCGACCGACCGACCGAACTAACCGCCCCCCCCCACGCATGACGTTATATGGTATGGAATAGCTCTTTGGTCAGTTTGGGTTAGCTGTGCTAGCTGTGCTGTACTCCCAGCTTGTTATGCACCTGGGCAAGCAGGAGAAGCTCAAAAAGTCCTTGAGTAGTCTGAGCACTACTTGGCAACAGCTGAAAACATCAGTGTGTTATCAACATTCTTCTGGTACTAAATCCAAAACACAGCACTATGCTAGCTACTGTGAAGAAAATTAACTCTATCCCAGCCAAAACCAGGACAGAAGGTCACCAGTGCAGGCACACACACATAACTCTCCAATACCACTGCCTGGATCCCAGGCCCTCTTATGTGCCCCACAGTTTTCTTACTGCCTGCCTGGTGCAGTGTGGTGCTTGCTAGCAAAAAGACACATGCACTCACACTTATGGGACAGAGGGTGAGCTTACAGAGAGAGACAGCTAAGGAAAGATTTATGAGAAGATAGAACAGACTGCAGTGATCATGTGCAGGGCTTGGTCAGACAGGCATAATGAACACCCACATTTTTCATGTGATCAGACCCTTTTATACCCACTTTGTTCATCCCTGATCCACTTCCCCCGCACATTCCCTCATAGACCCACTGACACCCCACTCCCTTGCCCTGAGCATCCTGGACACTCACCTTTCTATCTTTATCAGTTGCAAACTCCTGGTTTGTCTGTAGGTTCTTGATAGCCCATCAATTGGTGAGACTGACAAGGTTTGTTTCTTGTCTTTGCCTCCATTATGTTAAACTGTCAGGTTTGTGACTGTATGTTTTGTTTCTTGCTTCACCCTTTTCATTAGTATCCATGTGGCCTTAATCAGTCAATGTGACTGACCAGGTTTGGTTCTCATTCCTGCCTACCTTACCATTTGTCAGTCAGGGTTGTGTCTCTGTATGTTCTTGTTTATGGCTTCCTTTTTTTCTTATCCCCTTTTTGCATTGAGAAAGTCCTTGACCAGATACAGAATCACAGAATCACAGAATCACAGAATGGCAAGGGTTGGACGATTAAAGGAGAGCAGATGCTCTCTCCTCCCACATAACCTTACAATTTCCAATGGACACACAGCAATCGCAGAGCAATTAGATACAGTGGAACATCACCACCTTTTCCATTATGGATGCATTCCATGAGAGAGGTGAAGTAACTGCACACTTGAGATACCTAACAAGATGACTTGGAATGAATTAAGCTCAGCATAGTCAAGTCTGAAGCATTTATGGATGTGCAAGAAAGCCATTTCTAAAAACACAGTATTGGAAATGTAGATAGCTATGCATTTCAGACATCCAGGGTCTGAAAGAAGCTAAGCAATGATTAAGAAATCTATAGTTTGGGTTTCAAAACAGTAAAAAGATTAATTCCTACTGTGGAACTGCTTGACAGTGTTTTCCTCTAGAAATTGTATAAGAATGTGAGAGTAAGTTTGACACATGGATCATGCATTATTTATGAAGTACATACAAGATAAATTTCCAGATAAGAGACTTTGTCAATGAGAATATTAATTTTTTCTGTGACAATCCTATTCATGCCTACTTCTATTGGTAATTCTGTTAATGGATCTCCTGCTATAATCCGTGAAGGCATAGATGTTTCAATTATTTATCCCTAATCAGAACTTTGAAACAAATTGAGACTTGTTCTTTACCTTCAGATATTCTATCACAGACTATGTATTTCTGCTATGTAGTTGACATTCATTCATATGTTAACCTTGATGCAAGAATATATGGCTTAATACTTAAAAGACTTCGATTTGGAGGGGCCTTTCAGCACTTGATAGCATCAGAAGTAAAAAGTACATGAGTTGCACTCAAGGGGAGGTGATAGAGGAGAAAAACATTTGGAATTCAGCAGAACACTCACTTTTGTGCATGGAATAAACTAGTCAAGAAAAAGAAGAAATAGAACTATACAGCCTTTACATAAGAAAATATTTCCATTTCTGAATGTCATAATGCCAAACTTTTCCATTTTCTAAATGCATCACTAGTTGGGGGTATAGGAGTCTGTCTGTAAAACTGTTTAGTAAAGGCTCTAACTCTAATAAATTGAATTAAACCAAGAAGTTCCGAGCATCATCTTTTCTGTGAATACATAATTTCTGCAGTTCCTTCTCTAACTAAGCTTGATTATATTTCAGAATTACTCTGGTTAAGCAGGTAAGATCTGTCAGAGCAAGAAAAGAACATTTGTAAAGGTTAAAAATCTTTGAAAATCAGATTTTGCAAAGACTTTTTATGCATAGTGTGGAGTGCTGTGTGGCTCCAAATGAGTGGTAATAAACCACCATTTATTTCTTCATATATAGTTAGTCCGATTCTTTCACATGTTGGTAAAAAAAAAGCTATTAAGCAAAGATGTACAATTAAGGACCTAACTCTAAAATGGTAGATGTTTTCAAAACAAATTATTATTAAAAATACAATAACTAACTAAGTAATGAGCTTACTTTGTGTTTCCAAAACCTGTACTGGCACCAAGAATAACTGAGTAGCATGCACATCAAGAAGTGAGGAAATCACAGAAAGCACAGTAAAAGAATAAAATGTTGGTAATACTAACTCATTTTCCTATAGAATGGTTTTCTATCCTCCAAGCTTATGGTAGTATGTTGTCAGTGAAGCTTAACTGAAGTCTACATTTATGCAAGAAATTAATCATTCATGTTTTAAGAGGGGGAAAAGGTGCTACAGCATCAAAGAGAACTTGAGAAATGAAATTATTTACATTAATGCTAGTAATATTGATACTCACTGACCTCTGAATTGAACTTCATTTTTTTTTCAGGAAGTGTCTCCTATTTTTAGGGCACTATCAGAAAGACACATTGAATAAATACATACCTGTAATTTCTCTCTGTCAAAATTTTTTTTCAGTGTTCACATGTGACTTAACACTGACGTAACCAAGACACACCTCATGAACTAGACAGAGTTTGCTTAAATTTAGGTGCTATATCGGGGGCTGTGTTACGGGAATAGTGAATAAGCCAGCTCAGGGACTGCTGGAGGAGTCAAATCCATGGCTATTGATAAAATGAATAAACAAGAAATGCAGGGACCAGCATTGCCGTGTTTCCCTACTCACATAATGCTTCTCCAAAGCACATAATGAAGAAGCTGAGGTTCTGTTGCTATTTGTGAATTATATTTACAGTTCAGCCTCTTTTTAGGTGTGTGATACACATTTGAGACACTGGATGTGCCCTATATCCCCTAACCGTAGGTGGTATAGAAGACCTCTTTATGTAAATCTTACAGTCCAGGAGGCTGCCACCCTGGATTCGAACATGTCTGGGATCCTTGATAACATTAAAAATAATTATAAAAGCAACTATAAAAGCAATGACAACAGTGTTCGGTATGGTTAAAAACTTATTATGGCCTTATTCAAGTCATCTAAAGGCAAAGAAAGGGCTTTTTTTCCTTCTGCTGATTTTTTTATTAGGAAAAAGGTGATGTGAAATGTGTGATTTTTGTTATTATTCCTCCTTAATTTTTGTATTTTACATAGTCTAAAAGCTGATAACTAGAGAGCTAATGAAGCTATGATGCTATGGCATGTGAAAAGAAGAAATTCGTATAGTTATAAGAGAAAGTCATTTGCTCAGACAACTTTTTTTCACTGCATTTTTAAATAATCATTTTCTTTCTTCTCCAATGATTATCTGTGAAATTTTATCATTCTAGATAAAGCAGAAGTTAAAAACAGGAAAGATCATCTTGTAATGAGCAAAGGAAATGTTAGGTCCCTTTTTAAAATTGAGAAAGAAAGGAAGCAGAAGGCTGAAGTAATTTGTGTAAAAAGATCTTCAGATTATCCTTAAACACACATTCTGCTGTAAAATATTGTAAATAATAATGCTTGCTACATTTCTGATAATTGGTGGCTACAGCCAGTTCTAGTCAGGAAAATTATACTGTATTTATAAAATGATGTTACCATAGTGTCAAAGTTTCACAACAAACATGTCAATAGGATTACTTGTTGTTGTTCCTTAAAGGAAAACAGTACAAAATTTTTAACTTTTGACAAAGAAGTAAAAAAGTATCTCTTGGATACAAGACTACATGTGACCTCTTTTCTAATAACACATCACCAAATAAGTTTTTTCAATGCTTGCAATTTGAGGAAAATAATGAGAGGAATTGCCATTGTGCATTGTTATTTCCAGAAAGAATAATGTTTTTACCATTTCCACGAAGCTAGGCTTGCAAGACACTTCTGTATGCACTATTTTCTTTTCTATAATGGACATGTCATTCTTTGACAATCTCTACACGACTTCATATGACGCCTTCCTTGAACTCAAAGAAGTAGAGCTCTGAAGAGTTTCATGTGGCTTAGGTGCCATGAGCTGAACACAGTTGCTATGGAGTCTCTGAAATGCCATACAGTATTCTTCCTGCAATAATTGAACCACCCTCTGACTTTTGAATCAAAAAGGAAAACATATATAATCTTCCACAGCAATCAGATAATGGATGCTGGTGTGAACACACAGCTGTTGTTTTCTGTTGATTTAAGTATTTCTGCAAACACTTCAACTTGCGAAAGCTTTGCAGAAAAAGGATGGATTTACTACTTTGCTGTGCAAATTTAGGCAAATTATTTTAACTAACTGCCCTGTCAACTTTGTAAAAATTAGAGAAATAGTTTTATGGAACTATCAGTCTCTAATTGTTCAATCAGAAACATACCTGAAAATATTATTAAGTAATATTTTTCAAAAGTTTCTTATTTGCTTCTCAGTAAGAACATTAATTAGTTGTTTGATCCAGAAAAGAGAAGTACTGGCAATATATCAATATTACAAGGAATGTTAGTTATGTTCATTTTTACTTAAATAAACACATGTCTAAGAGTGCAAGAGATTATTCTGAATTGCTCCATACTATGTCAAGGTTCTGTGAGCATCTTTTATATCAATAAAGCAGTATTTACAAGAAAAATCAAAGGGAGGGGAGAAAGTTTTTTTCTTTAAGCAGGACATTCTCTACACCTAAATTATGTAGAGTACAATGAAAAAAAATTAACATCTCAGCAAAATCATAATTTGATCATTTTTTTGCGTGATCCTGTATCAATTTAAAATATATACAGAATTTTCTACAACATTGTAGTTTGCATAACATGATAAAATAATTTATTTTGCTTCTCCAAACCTGAGGGTAATTTGGCTCAAGCTGTAATACATCTTTATTATAGTAGAAAAAATAGAAAAATAAAACCCCACAGGGTGGCATTTTGCACGTCAAAGGAGCACAAAAACGTTGATCAGCCATTTTGTGAACTTAAATTACTGAAGCAATAAGTACATAATGTGGTGATAAATGCAAAAGCAAAAGGATGGATGGCCTAAATTATTTTCACTGTAAAAATAAACCTCTGACAGGGAGCATCAATGAAATAGAGAAGATCAGGAGAAGACATTTTTCGAACATGAATGCTGAGGTGTAGGTAAACCCAATATATTTATTTTTAAAGCAGAGGACATAAATGCTGTGATAATTCTGTAAGGCATCTTATTCTGTGGTCTGAGATGAGATACAGTATGACCTTGGTTAGAACTTTGTTTTCTAAAGCCTGTCTCAGACTCTGTTAGCAATCCAGCCCATCAATTTTTAAGGTCTGCCTTATACCTACATCCATTAGTTATTTCCTCACTTAACTGAAGAGGTGACTAAGCCCAAATGTGTCCTAGCGTACTGGGCATTCAGCTGTAGAGTTTAGCTGAGGTTTCTCATCCCAGCTCTTGTGTATATATATGCATTTTACTGAGCCTTTGTTTGGATAAACAAAGAAACAGTTCTGGTTAGAGAACTCTAGATCTACTCTCTAGTTTAAAACAAATGATTTAACAACTAGGCTAAAGTCAGTTTCTCGAAAATTTCTGTCCTCCATTTGAAAGGATGAAGGAATTGCTGGTCAAGAATACCTACTGGCTATGATGCTTTAGTGAGATGAAGGTTGAATCTTATTAAGGTGAATACACTCAGGCTGTCACCACCCAGCACCACACCAGTATTTGCAGTATGGTCTTCACAGTCTAACCAGAAGAGAGCTTGCTGACTGGATTCAGAGTCACTAGAGATAAGGAGATGTCTGACAGATCTGGTCCTTATACTCCTACCTAACTTTAAAAGACTAGATGAGCCTCTGGAGTTTTTGGTTATGAAAGAAGCTTAGGAAGTTAAATCCAGACAGATGGATTTCATCATCCCCAAATCAAAAAGCTTCATTTTACTGAGATTGTATTTAGCCAAGTTTGAGTCCATCCTAAGCCTGCATATTAAAGTGTGTATGGCAATATGAGCTATTTAATATTTGAAATGGAATTACCTGAACACTCCTAGATGTTATTGTGACAGGTGACATAGAAAAAGCACAGATATCTCAAGTTGTCATTAATACAGCATACCTACTCATATCCCACAGTTTTGTTAACCTGAGACTGAAGAACAGACTTGTTGGATCGTATTTCTCTTTTCCTGGATGTTATACCATGCAGTCTAATAAGCTACTGTTGAGGTAATTCACCCCTAAATAAAACTGAAGTAAACTATACTTTTTAAGAATAGATAAATATCTCATAGTATTTATAAATAGCAAAAATAATATATGTATTCCTGGCTTAATTGACAATTTCAGAGTTTCCTTTCACAAGAAGGTCTTTGAAGCCTGTGAAGTGGTGTGTGCTTATGCATAGCAGTGGAAATGGCTTTGGAACAGTTTGTGGCTGTTTTCAATTTCCGGACAAGTATGGTCTGATCTTGTAAGATATACCTGATTAAAACTAGCAATGATTAGTGGTAGTGTGTATTTTGGACGTGGATTTTCATTCTGGAGAACCTGTAGTATGTGAGAAAAGTCAGTAATGAATGCATAACAAGTGCCCACGTTAACCACTGGTAAGTCACTTTGTGACTTTGTGAATTATATTGGTTACAAGTTCTGTTGCAAACTTCATGCAAACATGTTCATTAGTCACAACATAAGCATATCTGAATGTGCTTCTGCTTCTGCCATCCATGTAAAATACCCAGCTAAGCAACAGATATTCATTCAGTTATAACAAATCTTATCATGCTGATCTATGGTGATCTATGCTTTTTACTACACATATTCGTACTCATTAACCTTAGTAAAGACATGCTGATATACTTCATCCCAAATGACATTATCGTTTGTTGTTCCCTGCTAACATGGAAATTCAGCAAGCATTTGTCTTAAGAAACACTGACATTCATAGATTCATTGAGCTACTTTGAGATACTACTAAATTGTCAACTAATTCAGCTAATGGGGTCTCCAAGATCTATGAAGATAGGGTTTATGCCCTCAGTAAAGTAATTTACATGAAAATTAGAGTACTCCAAGGGAAATGATTTAACCTTTCAAGATCATATCAAAATATCCAGCTTCTGAAATACATTTAATCATAGCAAAGTTTACCGTAGATAACATGTTTTTATTTCTGCTTAAGCAAAAGAAACTGAAATCAAATGATTTTCTGCAATTACAGGGATTCCAGTGCAACAGGGAAATGTAAATGTATGAAAGGGCTAATTTCAAATAATTCAGTCTGATTAGTAAACATGCAGTGTTTTATACAGTAGCATAATGTGTGTTTCTTTCTTTGAATAACTGATAGCTGGATTATGGAAATTGCCTCAAAGAAAAGGAAGTTATTACAACATTTTCCAACTAGGCATGATGAGGCCAGATTGTTTTCCCTGGAGCAGAAACATTTCATGCAGAACTTCTAGAGCTACTCTCTTGGTGAGGGGGAAGGGAGTGAGGTGGATTTTTTTCCTTTCTTCCCTGCACAGCAGAGAATGGAGATGAACTTTTTGAAGCTCTGTGCATCTTTTGTATCTTTATATATGTTGCTCTGAGAATATGACCACTGATTTTGTTTTGACAGCAGGACTACATGGCTTAAAACTGCAGTAAAATTTCTTTAGATTCATTATAGGTTTGGTAGAAAGACTGTGCTTGCTCCTCTGCATCTGCTTTGACTTTTATGCATGTCAATATGGAAGACGGTTTCTCAAAGGAATACTAGTATTAAATTAAAGATTAATCCAATGAGGTCATTAACCATTTTTTCCCCATAGTTTTGAATGGCTGCTACTATAAACAGGGCACTGCTTAACACAAGATAAGCAGAGTCACGCTATGGCATTTGTAAAAGATGCAACCAGTTATCAGAATACTGATATTTGTTATGATGTTTATTAGATACCATCTTCTGTTTCACTTTTACCATCAGAAAAGCAGAAATGTAAAATGAGGAAAATCATCTCTTTATCAAGCAAAGATTTTTTTTTCAGTGACTAAAATGGATAATACATTAGAAAGCCCAATACCCTCACACACAAGTACAGTGCATATAAATTAATAAAATCCACTTATCAAAAGAAAAAAAAAAGGAAAAGGAAATTAATCGAATAGATTTAAAGAGTTGAAAAACAGACTTTCAGCAAATAATTCAGATTTAATCATGACTAAACAAATGTCTTTCTTGAATGCAAACTTCTCTGAAGATCTAAGATTGCTAAACCAGTATGCAGTCTATACAACATGCAGTGTGAATTTTCATTGCTTTTTTTAAACAACTGATCAAAATTATAATCTGTACTGATACCATTTGTTGATTTTTTTCCTTGCTTCACTGTCTTTTATTAAAGAGGACTGAGCTGGTGAATCAAGACACACATGGCAGAGAAGTGGGTGAGAAAACAGCTATTGAAAGTACCAACTTTTTTTTTCCAAAAACAATCTCTGCTGTTTGTTTCAGCAGCTGCAGCCCAAAATCCAGCTTGCTTACAAAGCATCTGTGTGTGAAAGTGAACAGACCACCCACATATTGAACAATAAGGGGTAAAATTCTGCATTCTGTTATTGCTCATTATCCTTATTGGCTAACGGCTGAATTTGACACATTTAAACTACAGTATTTTTTTTAATGGTTTATTCTATCTTTTCTCAGCTTCCTGTCTCTTGCCCAGGGCTTTTCCTGCTGCTGCTGAGAGAGACGAGCATTTTTGTGTGAATGGGTAAAACACTTTCAACAGAAGGAACAGGAGATGCTTTCAGCTTACCTCAAACCATAGGCTGGTGGTACAATGGAAGAATTACCTGCTAACACAGATCAGAAATGCTAAGAAGGTCACACTGAATAATCATAGCAATACTTCATGATCTTTAAAAAATAAAGCAAAATATTGGCCTCAATAAACCACCAGTAACTGCTAGAGTCTGAGGATTTTATCAAATTGTCAATGAAAGTAAAGTTGGCTTCCAACTCTTATTACTGAGAACTTTCAGCCTAACACTCTGTCTTCTGTGTCCTCTGCTTTCTAGCCATTTTAGTAAGGGGGAGGGAAACATGAAGGTCAGATACATTTCTCTCATTTGAACTTTGGTTTGCAGAAAGGCATACTTAACCCCAACTGCATCTTTGATAACTCCAAGAATGCAAATACTTTGAAGAGATATTCTTTCAGTTTTAAGAGCCTTAAAAATCAGAGAATGTAGAAGTTAAGTTAAAAAATGTGTCCAAGTCATTGGATCAATGGACCAGCCACTCTGAAGCTGTTCCTGCCAATTTTGTTCTATAGGACATGCCTGTGGTGCCAGCATTAAAACTAATAGGATTAAGTTTGAATTATTGTCCAGGGATATATAACCTGGATACATCAGGCTGAACTGACCTATGTGAAGTTCTGCACTTCATTGATATACTTTTTTTTTTTAACAGTAGATGCACACAGTTCATATTGTTTGCAGCCTGTGCATACAGATCAGCATCAAAACAGTATTTGAGTAGTTTGTACTCAATTTGGTTGTCTCAATTTCTTGGTGACTAAAACTCAGTAGGACCTTTGCTTACTTCAGAGCCATAAAAAAATAACTGTAAGGGGACAGCAGAATACTTACGGACTGATCCGAAGACCACTGAAATCAGCAGGAGATTTCCATTAACTTCTACAAGCACTCAAGGCTCTCCATACCAATTTCTTTTTTGACTGCTGAGAATAAAATGATAGAAGCTTATACATTTTTGGAATCAAAGTTCTAAAAGAGCATTAAGTGTTCTGATGAATAATGTACAGCTACTTACACAGCTGCTGAGAAGCTCTTTCTGGGAATTATTTGTCTGTAAAATCTCTTGGAGTTTGAGAGCCTGAACCCAGAATCTCATTATTTTTAGCGTCAGCTTTGAACTTAGATACACAACCTACAAAATTATTGTAAGAAATGCTTAATGTACTTTAAAATAGGGATTAACTACTTCTTACTTACTTTTTTCTGATGGCTATTGCCAAACATTTGCAACATGTGAGGAAAATCTGTCCATCAATAACACACAAAATTATGCATCAGTTCCTTTTTCACTGTTTAGCTGTCAAGATAATTTTTAAAGGGCTGTCACTTAGAAAGTCACACAAATGAAAACTGAATTATGCTGGAGACTGTTTGACCCTGCAGACCTAATTTACTCGATGTAGATGGGAGAAGAAGGTGAGAAGGAAATGGAAAAGAATTCACAAAAAAGTAGCTGAAACTGTATCACTAATGACTGTCACAATTCTAAGGTGAGTTTGTAAGATTAAGGCCCCCTAATTTTCCTTATAAATCTTCATCTGATTTTTGCAACTATTCAAATGTCTATTACTATTGCAATGTAAAGAAATTAACAGGACACAAAAAAACCCACCCTAAAACACATGCATTAATGATGGGATTCTTGTTGTATAGGTCTTAAATAGATTAACTGAGCATACACTCAATATTCTTAAAAGAAGTAGAAAATTATATGAGGTTTCTTTTTATTACATTTTTTATTAAAGAATAACGATAAACCAAAAAGTATTACTTTAGATATAGCTAACCACAGCAAAGATTTGGGCAAAAATCTTGAGTGATCTACCTGTGACTATGCACCAGGTCTGTAGGCCTAGGACCTTACTAGTGACTTAAACAGTGGCTGGGAACATTCCTGTCTATATTATTAAGTTCTTGGAATTACTGTGACACGACTGTGGACCACAACTCAGGTGTGGCTGGGGAATCACCATGCCCCAGGAAATCTTCCATGCAGGTAGAAAAGGTGACCTCCTTGTTTTGGAGTCTGAAAGTTAATGTGACTTCTCCCTGGCACTTGCCAGTTGATTTCAGTGCCAAAAAACAGTCCTGGGTATGTTTAATTCAACAGACTTAGCCTGCAGTCCACCCAAAGGCAGTCTGATTGTTGAACTTGGTCATACAGTGGACCAAAATTCTGCTGTTATAACTTTGTTGACTTAAAAATGTTTAAGTGATAAGGTATTTGACCCTGCAAGTACATTTCAGAGATATGAATTCCATTGCTAAAATAGAGGTTAATGTGTTTTCCTAAGATTTCTCAATTTCTTACTACATTTTACCATCAGTATAAATATACTTGTTTCTTAATTGCACTGAGAAAAAAAAAAACCTATGAAGATGGATATAGTAATGTTTTGTTGCCTTAACATGTTTGATTTAGTCACCTAGAGTAAAAGCAGTATTTACAGTAAGCATAGACGAGGTGCTTAGGGGCGTGGTTTAGCAGTGGGATGGCAGTGCTAGGTTAATGGTTGGACTTTATGATCTTAAAGGTCTTTTCCAACCTAAACAATTCTATGAGTCTATGACTCTATATAGGAAAAGATGATGACCTCATTGCAGCAAATGCTGAATGTCTGATTTTTTTTTTTTTTTTTTTTTTTTTTTTTTTATTCCCAGACAGATTCATGGTAAAGGGACAAGTTAAAGATTTGTGTACTTTAGAGCACGTTGTCCTAAGTCTTCAACTGATACACTTGGTAAAAAGTGTTACCCCTTTTGGAAAAGGCACTAGTTTAGCACTGAATTCTGCAACGTAAGACAATATGGAAGAATAACTTTGGTCACTGTGTCTTTTTCTTCATGTTCACTTTGGCATAATGCCTTTTTCTAAATATTTTCTAAAGCTGAAAAAAATAGTAGGTATTAGAGTCAAGGCATTGAAAAGCAAGTGACATTACTTAAGGAAGAGAAATGCTTATATGACCTTGCAGTTACATATAAAAATCTCAAACCATATAATTAATGTATAATAAGAGAAGCTGTACAGTTTAGGCATTTTGTTAACATTGTGTTTCTCTGCTAGATACTCTGCCTGTGCTCTTAGTTTCTATTACCTTTATAACACCATTTAAGAGAATTCTAAATATGTCCTCTTTCTCTGAAAGCATTATGAAATACTGCTTTCTCTGAAAGCACTACAAAATAGTGCTACCAGTGGTCAAAGATATAAAATTATTTCTCTTTGTTACTGATTTTTGCTTCTGTGCATTACTGTCTACCATTTAAAAACTATAATCTTCATAATTCACAGTACCTGTGTAATGCAAAGTACAGAAGTAATTTTTTATGTCTTTGTTAAATTTGTGGAGAATATTGCATTGTATTCATGTCTTTGTAGGTAAAATTTCTATATAATTAACCTAATATTCGGTAATGAATTTTGATTTACTAAACAGAAATGCCTAATGAGTAATATGTTGACTATTAGAAATTCAGATTATTTAAAATAGCAATACATTTATAGTAGGATTAATCTTATTTAACTTTATCCATTCAAAAGCTATAAAATCAAGTCTAAGCATCAGATCCTTCTACATTAAGGGATAAGGTACTTCATAAAGAGTTAGGTAAACATGCACAGTGATTCATTTAACTTCCCTGGGGACTGAATGAAACTAGCAACAGCTTTTCTCTCTAAATATTATGCCTGCAAGTAATGAGAGATACAATAAGCTCTATGTGATTGGAAGAGTAACATTATTCTGTTGAGGTAAGAAAGAAAAGTTACTGACCTTCACAGAGTTAACTGTGGGTCCTGTACAGTTCCTCTGTTTATTTCCAAACATGACACATACAATATATGCATTCATGCTTACAAACATTGATACATGCAGTGTACAAAATATGCTATGGAAAAGCTCTGAATATCTGAACCTTGATGCTAGTGATATTGTGACAATAATTGATACTAATGAATATATTCTTGGCACAATGTTGGGCACTGTGAAGACACATAAAATGCATTAGTTATTTCATTACTCGGGAGTGAAAGACTACATAGAGTTTGTTTCTTAATCTGCATTTAATTCATCATCTGTATGCCAAAAGAGAGCAATGTCAGCTTCATACAAATAACTGCAGACATTATTTGTCTTCAGCACTGCTCTGTTTTGCAAAAGGTTGTCATAGGTCATGCATTATCATTAGCTTAATAATGGCAAGTTATTATTTATGTCTCTCATTGCACTTGCCAAACCTCTGTCCTCTGTTAAGGTATGGGAATTTTATATGAACAATTACTTCTTCTTTGTAATTATAGTTGACTTGAAGAAAGCATTTGACATCTTGTTGTGGTTTAACCGGGCAGGCAGCTGAACACCGCACAGTTGTTCACTCACTCCCCTCTTTCCCAGTGGGATAGGGGAGAGAATCAGAAGACTAAAAGTGACGAAACTCGTGGGTTGAGATAAAGACAGTTTAATAAAAAAACAGAGGAAAGGAATAATAATATCAATAATAATAATGATAAATATACAAAACAAGTGATGCACAATGCAATCACTCACCACCCAGTGACCAATGCCAAGACCATCCCCGACCAGCAATCACTTCCCCCAGCCAACCCCCCGAGTTTATGATGTCGTATGGTCTGGAATACCCCTTTGGCCAGTTTGGGTCAGTTGTCCTGGATGTGCCCCCTCCCAGCTTCTCATGCCCCTGGCAGAGCATGGGAAGCTGAAAAGTCCTTGACTGGTGTAAGCCCTGCTTAGCAACAATTAAAAAAGCAGTGTGTTATCAACATTCTTCTCCTTTTAAACCCAAAACATAGCACTATGCCAGCTACTAGGAAGAAAATTAACTCTCCCAGCTGAAACCAGGACACACATTAAACTGAAATATTATGTTTTCTTCTTCCACCAATGTAGAGTTACTCAGAAGTAGTAATGGCTGTCAGAGTCCTTTACAATGCTTCTAAAAGCACTGTGTGCACTGATGGATAACAGTCTAGATAATTCAGCATGACTACTAGAGTGTTGCAAGAAAATACCTTTACCCAATTTCTCTTCATCTTTGTCATGCATGCCATGTCAGACAAAACACGGGGAACAGTTTTAGATTCATTATTCAGGCCAAACAAGTCCCATAAGCACCTATCAAGGTCCTGAACAACCATCATTTTCTGATTTTATTGCTCTTCCAGAGGACAGATTTAACTGTGCACAGCACTTTCAAATACTTAATAGAAATGCAATGAAGGAGAGGCATTAAGCCAGTGTACTTTGGACAGAATTGTCCTAATAAATAGCTTTCATACCCCACAGTTCCATTTGAACAATGAGTGGTTTGTGTCCATTCTTCTCTTTCTGTTCTCATTCAGTAGAATATTACTAAGTTGTCGTTTGGTTTTGTTTGAAAAAATACAGTGTGTGTCATTCTGAACAGGGTGTCTTCATATTTATTGGGATGGAAAAACATCCTGGGAAGTATTGGAAGCAAAGTAAATTTCCAATCTGTATTTGTGTTGAAGGGAAGTGTATCACCTTGGCCATGGAGGGGATCTCATCACTCTGTGTCAGTGGAGATACGTTCTGCTGAAACAGCTTGCACAGCAAATATCAAATACCTAGAATAGGTTCTACTGGCTTATGACTAGCTATGAGCAGTACTGTTCTTCTGTTATCCTTTGGACATGTTTAGCACACCAATAATAATAGTTGATAATAATATCTCTTATGCACTGTAATTTTCTAAGAAAGTTGAATTTTAACCCTCTTTTTTTTTCACTGTATGTTAAATTAGCATAGATACAGACACATGTATCACTGTTATATTTTAAACCTTTGTCTTTGAAAAGACTAAGTTATGTTCCTTTTTCTTTTTTTTTTTTTTTTTGTTTTACAGAATCATCACTAGAGTTCCTATCTTTGTGGTTAAATGCGGTTCACTTATAAAATCCTGCTTTAGGAAATACAATGTAATGTATATCTCCATCTTCACTCTTCTTATATCTAAAGGCCACCAAGCACTAAGGTAAAAGAAAAAAAAAGCCAAACAAACCTTGCTTATTCTGGAAATGAAAAAAACATCATTTGTGTGAAAAGAATTTTCTTGCTTCTTTTGCCAGACAATCCTAAATTCAGAAGTCAAATTCCATCAGTTCTGCCTTACATGTGAAATGTACATAGATGGAGTAGCAACATTAATCTCTGACTCAAGATTATGATGCTGGTCTCTTCCTTTCTGAAATGCTAAAATTTAACTTTAAGCCACTTAGTGAATCTGTATGAAATTTTTGTAGGTAGAAACACATTTTCTGCATAATTTTATGGGCTTCAAACTAGGAGTTAGAGGGCATGAACAGAGGCAGAATAGCTAGAATAATATCCTGCAGCCAGTTTTCTAAAGCAATGACAAGTTTTCAAGAGTCTAATTATCACTACTGCAGAATTTAGGAAAATGTTTTAAAGACCTTAAAACTATTGCCAAAATAATCAATCTTCAAATGCCATAAGATACTTGCAGACATTTATCCCCATAATTTCCTATATATACTGATGAAATAGTAAATAACATATCTAGTTTGGGTATATTTATCACTTAATGAGTTTTTCAGTAAAGCATTACTTTAGTCTGGATGGAATGAAAGGTATCTCACTCAAAGTGTAACTAAAGCAACATCACACTTTTTTGTTTTAGCTAGAAAATCTGTGTGTGCTCAGAAATTTTATTACATTAAAAATGCATACTAAGCATTAACAACATGAAGATCTTAAAAAAATTCAAAGCTTTTGCTGCAGAGTATATTTAGAAGATCAACAACATTCTTCCAGTTTATAAATTTATACAAATTATTATTACCAACATTTATCATTGTCACTTCTACCACTGAAATTTCACTGCTCTCCCAAGTTCTCAAGACAAGAGTCTCATATCTTATCTTGAAATTTAACCCTGATCCAGACAGGAACTTCCTGTACATCTATTGCTCTTGCAGTCCCTTCAGACATCACTCTTCTGCTTCTCTAATCTCTTCTCTGTCCTCAGCAACTTCACTATGTAAGAGCTTCCTTGAAGGGCTCATAAAATCAATTCCTCTTCCTTCTATAAATTTCTAAAATCCTTCTATTTAACTCTCTGTCCATGTCTGGGCCCTGAACTGTAACACATTCCTCATCTCCTAAGCTTTCTCTTCAGTCTCTTTTGGCCTCTGTCTCTTCCTCACTTTAAAGGTTTCCTATCCCAGTACTTTCACCTTCTGTATGTTTGTAGGAATACCTGTTTCATCTGCTAATAGTTTCTAACAGACTTACGAACATTTTATACATAATTAATCATGCAAATATATTGTATATTTTCTTAGAATAGCACACACATAACCATGAAGATGTTTTCCAAGATCTTTCTCTCTCAAATTTCCATTTTTAAATTTAATTTTCTTTTTTTTCATCTGACTTGTAATGTGTTACGAGACTTTGCTTAGAATTTCTATCCTTTTCAACGTGCGGAGCTGCTCACACGAAATCCCAGCTCAATGCTTTGGTTAGATAAAGCTGTATTTCCCTCATGACATCTCTAGGAGTCTATTTAGGGAGACATCAGAGGAGGGCTGTGATGTCATGAATAATGCCTACATTTTGTTACACAAGCACCGTGGAAGTCTGTCTTTCATATACTTGTAAATTTTTCATATTTTTCATTCTATGACACAGCAATGCCTTCATAAGAATTTATTTCTCTGCAGGGGGAAAGATTGTTGACTTCTCAGCACTTTGTCAGCAATTTTTTTCATAGATGTACACTGTCAATTCTACAGTGGCTTGTATTTGTTTGTATGTTCCAAAAGTTCATTTCTTGCCACATGGAGGTGATCCAGTTTAAGAAAATCTGAAGGAAAGTCTGTCTGTTATCTCTGTTGAAATACACTTGCACTGAGAGAATTTTTCACTATCTTAGCAAAAATGTCATTGTATGAAAGGAAAGAAGAGGTGATACTTGTCATGCTGGTGTTCTCTTCACTGAGCTGCTGATAAAATTCTTCTGATCACCTCAGGTTGCTGGCTTTGTAATTTCCTGACATTATATTTGAGAGAAAACATCTTCTGTAGCCTAGATGCCAGCTACATTTCCTTTTAGTTTGTTGCCATAAGACTACCTCAATTCATTCTGGAACTTTTTCTGATGTCTCCGATGATCCTTCTCTTTGAGGTCTTGCATAGCTCACTGTATCTCATTCAAATGTCTTTTTATCTTTCTTTAGCAAACATCTTCTAGCATCTCAATTGTATTTCTATTTCAGTGGCATGAATCTGGCCATCCAGTCTGATTTCTACTGATTTGTAAGCAGTCTCTGTTTACAAATGAAAGAAATTTACTCTCATGCTGATGTTCCTGTCATATTTTGCTGTTGAAAAAAAAAAAAAAAAAGAAAGGTGTCAATGGCCTAGAAAGATAGCAAGATTCATCAGTTAGTATTGGTGATATATGTTGATCAAGAACAGGAGGAAAAGGACATGACTTGTGGTCAGGGAACAAACACTTTTCATAAAAGATACCACTACTTTCACTTCCTGCTGGTAATTTTACTTTTATTTGTCTTGAAAGAATCTGGGAAATAAGTTTGTTCGTATTAAGACCTGATGACTTTGTCAACAAAGTTTAAACTTTTTCTTTAGCTGAAACTTCCAGCTATAAGGAGAATGTTTATAAATTATGATCAAGTGACCAAGATTGTCTGGCTGAAAAATTAACTGACCAATCACAAACTTTATTTTAAAAATATGCATTATTCTATTATAAAAAGTGCATTATTTCCTCATATTTTACGATGTTTTATATTAAAAAAAGGTTGACCCCTTTGCTTACTATAACTTCTTTGTTCTAAAGAGATGTCTTAATCTTCCATTAGGACACAGTACTGTCCAAATACACAGTTTCTCTGTTTATGATAATGAAAAGAGAGGTTTATCTGAGAACTACAATACTGTTCCTCCAGAAACAATACCCCTTGTAGTAATTATTTAGTTGTAGTAATTATTTCATTAATAAGCAAATCCATACTTGTCTTATCAAAGTATACAATAAAGTCTAACCTTTAAAATATTAAAATAAATGGCAAATACAGTGGCAGGAAACACTCTTTATGAAAAATAGCTGAACCAAAGCAAAAACATTGCTATTACTATTATTACTTGAGTTATGATTACTCTGTTTTTAGCTTTCCATTACCTGTGATGGTGAGAAATGACCCCTGAATTATCACATAAAAGTCAAATCCATTAAAATACTCCTAAGTAACTGTGTAAATATATATCTGCAGAACATAAATTCATGACAGAAAGAACTGAAATTCAAGAAATGAGTATCATCAAATTAAGATGTTTAAATCTTTCTAGTCAAGTCTGATTGCTGCTTTTGATAAAATTACAGGATTAGTGGTTTCAGAGAACACAGCAGATGCAATGTATTTAGACTTTACTGAAGCATTTGATGTGCTGTGTTGTGAAATGACACAAAAATAATACAAGTTTTCTCAGATAAGAACACTACCACAGGGCCTGACAAAAATTGTTGGAGAATCATAAACAAAGAATCATGATTGGAGATTTTGGAGGAAAGATCCATGGAGAGTTGCATGCTTTTTCCCAAGAAAACTTATAGTCATGGGTGGAGAGCAGGTAAGAGAAAGTCTCCAGCAATTTGTTACTGATTTAAATGGGAGTCATATATTTCTCTAAGTTAGATTGTGCTTAAATCCTTATACTCACTCAGATGTGCCCACTGCGACATGTAGTTGTATGAGTATTCTACATACCAAGGGCAGCGATCAATGCAGTGATTTTACATGAAACATATGGACAATTTAAGGACACTAAGAATTTATATAGAAACTGAGACTGGGTATCTACGTGAATTCTTCTAGTCCATGGAAAGATGGAGTGAAAAGAGCAAGGAGCACATGATGGTTGTGACAGGGGAGGGAACAGTCTATTAGGACTTCCCTATTTCTGTAATCTAAATCACAATGAGTGTGTACCTTTCTACCTATTTTTTTTTTTTTTGCTACTTCTATGTGGTAATAAGTTTATTCTATTTATATAGAGTAATTCATCCTCCCCTTCTTATTTTGTTCCAATTTATGCCTAGCTCTGTCTCACTAAAAGTAAAATGAAAGGGTTTGACAGGAGATTTTAATGAGAGCTTACAGATTTGGGGAAATTCTGGCGAGTTAGTCAGCTTGCTTTAAAATAAATAAATAAGAGCTTGCAAGCATGTGAGCCTGGGGAGAGCTTAATTAAAGTGAATAGGGAAATTAAACTGAAAGGAAAAAAAAAGGGGGGGGGGGCAGCAAGAAGGGAAAGAAAATCAGTCAGGGAAACTGCTGAAGGAGTGAGAATAAAAAAACAAGTACCGGGAAATCAAAACACAGCATTTCATAACCATGCTGTGGTTATTCTTTCTGGTAGTTCTTCCCACAGGCATCCTCCACAGACACCTATCACACAAGGAAGAGATCTCCCTAGTGGAAGGACAGACACTGTGCTCCCACTGTGGGACTGACTATGCAAAGGCTTGCATAAACTGAAGAGTTTGTCTACATGGAGAAATTTCCAGGCATAAAACTGGCAGAATAATTAGTCCACTTTAAACTATTCTGATATGACTCCCCGCTGTCAAAATTATTTTTGAACAAAAGTGCTTTTATTGTTTAGAAGTAAAGTAATTAATCTTGAGAACAGCTGGATTTACTCAGTGATTGACTGTCCACATGGGGGAGTTATAAAAGCATAGCTAGAGTAAAATAATTTGATTGCTGTAGCTATGCCGGAAATTACCCCACATAAATAGACATTTATTATAGAACATAATGACAATACATGCCCTTTTCCCACTATGTAAATTTTTAAGCATGAATAACAAATTCAAACATGTGAGGAAAGACAGCTTTTTTAAAGAGGTATGGTATGAGTCATTGGAAGTTTCAAAAATATATTCTATGAAGAGCAATTCAACCACTGGTGTCCTTTGACCTGTGGAACAGAAGGCTGATAGAGGTCATGCTAACATTTCATAGGGAGAACAGCTTTTATTAAACTAAACTGTAAGCTTAAAGGAAATGAACAAGATCTGGTAAGAAGGAGCAATATCCTGGTTTGACACAGGTGCTCTTAACCACTGCTTTTTATGTTAATAAGGCCACTGGAGAAAAGAGTCATTAGATGCCTGCAGTAGGGAGGGGCTGCACAGATAGATGATTTGGGTGTGAGCTGGAGTAGGTGAGCATTTCAGATCTTCAGTAATGGCCAGTCTCTGAGAGAAGTAGGCACTCACATAGTCAGGTGCAGAGGTAATAGATGTCACTTTGCACCTACATGGAAATGAAGGTGTTTAATTAAAGCAAGACTAATATGTTTTGCTTTATATTTTTCTACTTGTACTAAACTCCTCCCAAGTGTTTGGTTGGGTCTTGTTTTTTGTGGGTGGTTTTGTTGGTTTTGGTTGTTTTGGTTTTTTGGTTTGGTTTTTTTTTTTCCTTCAGTTTCCATGCAAATTTAGTCTATGGATTGGGTTTTTTTGAAAACATATAAGAATCAAGCATCTAATTGTCATTAATTTTTTCTGGAAGTTGCAACCATACCCTGAGCTTATTCTTTTTTTCTTTAAATCCCAATCAGTAATTCATATGATTTTGACAAGCTTCTCTGAATTTAAGGGATATTGTATTTCTCTGTCTCAAGAAAAGAAATTTCGCTCACTTATTCATCCCAGCAGTACCTTATCCATGAGCAATATTGTAGACTTTTTAAAAGAAGTCAAATTGATTCTACAATCTTTCACTAATCTATAATTAACTCTAGATTTCCTAATATATGACAGAAAATAAATTTGAAAGTAGAAAAGTGAACAGAAATTAAGACAAGATAAATCTGGTCACTTTGTTACAATGTTTGGGAGAGGAAAGAGAATTGAATGTGAACGGGAGCCAAATCCATTTGATGACAAATGTATTTGGTGGTGATAAACAATTTGATAACGGTAGTCATGTCAAAAGTTAAAATAGTTGTTAAAATAATCATTACAAAATAAGATCCTATGAGGTCATTTAACATGCTTTGTTTTGTTTTAAAAGTCAGTGAGTTCTGTTTTGGCTATGACTTAAAAAAGTTAATTTAAGAAATGCTCAAAGCTTTCTTCAGCTTTTACTCAGAACTCTTCTGACTGCCAAAGTACTTTGGCTTCACAAGGAAAACTTCTAGTGCCAGAGGCAAAAGTATGTTAGTTACAGCTGAGGGACAGACACAAATACATGTTTGGGTTTGCAGCCGTAGGCCCTGGTTAGCTCATCTCCCCACATTGCAAATCTAAATCTCATGGACTAAGCACAGCTATACTGCATTAACTAGGAGCTAATGTCACTAATGAATACTCCTGTGAACAAGCATCAAACAGCAAATTAATTACAGAAGTTAAAGCTATTATCACACACAGAGCACAATTTTCACATCTTTTCACATATTTTAAATGTCAAAATGAAGGGATATCATACATTTTAGATTTTACCCTATGTTTTCCTAGAGAGAGAATCAAAATCATCTATCTGTTTATCTGTTCATAGCATTTACACGGAAGTTTATATGTGATACTTGCAGCTCAGAAAGGTGTTTTATGTTTGGAAAGATTACACATAAATGTTTCATAAAATTAAAAAAAAATAAATAAGAAAGACAATCCACCATTGAATCTGGAATATAAAAAAAAATCTTGAGACCTTTCAGTTCTAAATGTCATCCCCAGCTTATTTTAAGAGTTTGTATGAGAAAAACCTTGCTCGGAGTTTTTAACTCACAGAGTTTAGTCACTTAAGCCATTGTCTAATACATTGATTGATTGCACCATGAAGTGTGTCTTGTTAAAGTAAGAACTACGAGCAACATACATTAGTAATAGTGTTCATTAAAATCTCCAGGACTTGATTCCCCAACATCCAGCACTCTGTGATGCAAGATGAACGTAAAATGTCATTGATACAAAATGGTAAGTATTTCATGCCACTGTGATGCAGGTTGTGAGGTTCTCCAGGCTGCAGCAAGAAAGGGGTACTAAGCAGAGCCTTTGGTGGCTTCCTTGCCTGGGTTTGGTTCTGTACAGTTCCTGGTAGTGGAACTGAGCGGGGAAGGTTGTGTTTCCCTTAATGCTCATGGTGCTGTCACTGAAATCAGGAAGAATAAACCTTGCAACACCAACATAGTGTTAAAAAGCAGGCATTCTTTATTCATGATGCTGAATGCACGGGGGATCACTCCACCTGACATGCATACGTTCCACATGATTTATATAGATTTATATATATCAAGTATATACATATTTATTCTATTCATACATATTCACTATTACTCACTTTGGTGATTGGTGCAAATTTACTCGCTTCACATGTAAATCATTGTGCAGACTCAGTTGTCCATTCCCATTGTTCTCTTTTGAGTAGGTGGTATCATCTGGGTAGCTGGTCAGTGAGTTGGTGGTCGTGATCTCCCCTGCTGGAATTACCTTTTACCTACTCAGCTTTTAATCTTGGCAGTCATGGCCAGTTTTCTCAGTCCACTACGCAAAATCACACTCCATCATCTTCTTCTGACAGAAACACAATGTTTATTGTTTCATCTGCATTAATGATTACCTGAAGACTAAAATACAGATCAAAGAATACCCTGATTCATATACTCAGTGTTCCCAGACTTCTTGTCCAGTTGGATAGGGCTGTATAAGAAGTATAGCAGCATCCACGGTTGGCTGACAACATCACCCTGGTTACAGTGCCAACTGGTCAGAAGCCAGCTGGAGTTTTCTGGTGTGATGTATTCTCCCATGCCCTTCACCTTTCTCAGCCAGCAGTGCCTCCATTACTAAATAGTTTGACTTGATAGAAGTAGACCAAAGCTGTTTGTGCAAGTCACCTCCATAAACAGTATGTGCAGGTCAGTTTGATTATTTAAGGCTAGATATTTTTCTGGTTTCCTGTAACACATATTCCCCTAGTGCCCGTGATCTAAAGCTATCTGAAAATCCAGTCATTGTTTCAGATCTTTATCCTTCCCAAGAATGCATGAAGTGCATCTGAAGAGCACCCAGGTAAAAGGTTCTGGTTTATTTTCTTCCAGAAGGAATCTATTTCACATGCAGCAGAACAACTCTTAGACTTTAATCAAGATGCACTGAACATAGACAAAATTGCATTATTTTATGCAACAATTGTTAGTGAAGGTTCAGCTAAATTTGTTTCTCTGCTTACATAAAAACTGCTATACTAAACAAATCAGAAAAAGGTCCCCTAACCCCATTTATTATTTCCAACTGCAGTCAACACTGTGATCTCAGGAATAGAAGACTAAGATTTGAATAATTACAGTGATTTTGGGGTAAGGGCCAAAGACCAAAACCAAAAAAGATGCACAGAGTCATATAGGTGCAACCTTGAGTTGGCAGAAGTTGCTATCAGCTGAACTGAGCCATGACCCCACAGCTTCAGGAACAGAGATCACTGGAGATTTGGTTTTAATAGTTTAACAAATAAGCCAAGATGACTGTCTGCAGCCTAAGATCATGCAGGGAAAGAACAAAACAATAACCACAGATTTAGAGATCCAGCTGAAATCCTTACACACCAGTGTTTTAGAAACATCTTAAGACACGAATTTGACTTAACAATCATAGTAATAGTTGCCCGAGAATGTGCTCACTGTACATTTTCCTCACCCCTTTTAAGGTCATTTATACTGTCATACTTCCTATCTTCCTGCACAATGCATCCACGATTTCATTGTTTGGGAAAAAGAGTGCTTCACATTGTTTGCCTTATATTTGATGCCAGATACTTTTCTTCAGTTAGATGTCTGTGGTTTTGAAGTCCACAGTGTTCTAAATGTACATTATTGGTGTGAATAAAGATCAAAAAGATAGGCAATAAGAATAAAAGCAGGGTAGACATAAAGAAAGAAAGAGAGACAAAGAATGGTAACAATGTAGGATAAAAAATTATTGTGGTTTGACTCAGTGTTCCAGTGCAGAGTTTAGTCAATCACAGACTACTTTGACGGTCAAGTCGTACTGTAAATCAAAAACCTTTTCTTTATTTGGCTAAGTGTAAGGTTGAACTGTTAGTTCTAGTATTGACCTGGATTATTTTATTCTCTTGCCCCCCACCCCCCGGTTATTATTTAATGCTTTTATGTTGTTTGGGGTTTAGTTTAAGATAAAATTCATTCATTCATTCACTTCAGTGAAGTCTGTGAACTGCTGAGACTTAGGCTGTAAAAGTTGTAAAGCACAGATTTTTTTAATTTAGTCCCCCTTTTTTGTACTTACTTTACTGTTGATAATTAACAGGTAGAGAAATTGTTATGTCACCTAGAACAAAATAAACAAACCTAGAAAACAGATAAATCTTCAGTACACTACCCAGGATGCAGAATTTGTAGCATGAGTAGTTAGTTATAAAGTAGTTACAAAGTAACACTTCATAGAAAATCCAGTAGAAATTAATAAAGGTTACATAAACAGGTGGATTGCTTAAAGCATGAAGGAAAGTTGTTAATTCACAGTACATAGCAGTCAAGGAGCCTTTATTTCACTGCAGTCATTGTCCTCTATGTATACTCTGAATGTATGCTTCGAATATACATGAATGTGGTGATATTCTTCTAAATCAGATTTCAGATGACACCTTTACCTGGGGGAAAAAAAAAGTGTTTGTTGGACACTACTCAGATCTCCAAAGAAGAATAAGAATGATTATCTAAGAGTTTAACTTTACTGAGCAAGTTTATGTTTCTTTGCTCATAAAAGTCTTCAGAATTCAACCAGCAACAAATAAGTTTTTTTGAAGATTGATTAAAAATTTGAGAAGTATGACAAGACAGGTTAAGGTTTCTATGCAACAAGATTTTTCTAGATGGTATCTGGAAGATATGAGCCACCTGTAAAATAAAGCTTCTGTTACAGATAGATGTTGCATATTGTTACATTTTAGTTCCTTAACTAAAATATAAATACTTTCACGGCCTGTTCTGAAGCCACCAAAAATTTCTGCTTTAGCAATGGAAGAGAAAGAACAAAATTATGTATAATTTGGGCCAAGTTCATTCTTCAAAATGTAAACAGTTAAAAATCTCCTTGGATTCAATAGTATTTTTCCTTAAGTAGAAGGGACTAAATCAGAGCCTACTGTCGAGATAGACTGATTAATATTTTTAATGTAGTCTTAAAAAACCTAATTTCTGAAAATGCAAAGCTCTGTTATCTTCTAAAATAATTTGATTATTGTCTTGCAGCTTGATGAAGTGTTAATTATTCAGGTAAAGCACTAATGGATGAAAACAGATTTTACATGTTCTTAAGTCACTTTTTTAAGTATTTAATGCATTTTAGGGGTCAACTTTCATCCTTTGAGACATATATATACCTTTAAAATATACTAGAGCTATCCTGTGGGATTTGCCTTTGCATACAAAGGGTAGAAGTGAGCTACATGGTAGTTCAAAGGCAATCTGTAATTCCACAATATGCCAGACATTTTATCCCAGTATAACTTTTGCCCAAAGAGTAAAGTTGACACTTTTGTAACTTTTTAATAGGAGTATTATATGCACATCATTTAAAATTGTAAATATTTTTCTAAAAATTATATTAACCTTATTTGTAAATTTTCTAAATGCAAACCACAAGGCACCTGCAAACCAGTGTAAGAAAGGCTGTGCATTTACTGGCCATACTGTAATTATTTTAGTCAAAGGGAATATATTATACTCTTTTAATTTGATATTATGTTGTGATGTTTTGTGCAAAGATATATCAGATTGTACTTGGTCTGAAGACAGATGGAAAATCAAGTTAAATAATTACGAATGAACTTAAATGCACTGAGACTTAGAATTACATCATTTGGTCATATGTATGTAAGGATCTATTTTAGAAATGCAATCGGCCTTGGTGTGGGGGTGGGGGCTGTACCACCCTGTGTAAAGTAAAACTTCTTCAAATATTATAAAAGATCCTTATGGTAATTATGTTCCTAACTGGTATGCCTGAAATCAGGTGAAACGAAGCTAGATCTAAGACAGAGTTTCTAATACAAGAGCAATTTTCTTTATTTTTGCATAGTTTCAGAAAAAAAAATAAAGAGAAAGAAAAGTAAGAAATAAGAACCCACTTTTGTTTCCTTCTGTGCTTTAATTCAAAGGAAGTCTAGCTCTGGCAATTTGCAATATATAATTCTGTAGTTCAGATTTGTGTTAGTGGGGTAGGGATTGGCTGGGTAATAACTCAATTTCTATGAAAATCCATGTGCTATGGAGCTACACCACCAGCTGTGGTTATGATCCAAGACTTCCCTAGACTTTTAATTAGCTTTTTGGGTCTCCCTTCAACAAAATACTTAAGAATGTGGGTAGCTATGAGCACAGGGTAGCACAAATTACTTCAGTGAGATTCTTGTTGAATTTGAATTTTAGTCACTTATGTTGAAAGAAAACCCCCTAGCCTAAAATAAATGAAATGCACAGTTTTATCATGATAGAAGTAAAAAAGTATTTATTTATCATCCAATAGAATCCATCCATTTAAGGAAAAAAGAAATAGCCCTACATCTATTTTCCTAGTAAATCCATTTTTCAAACCTCTGTAAAACCTACCATGGACCACAGGATTATATAATTAAAATTGTTATAAGCCTTTAATGTATTCAATTTCTGCCATGTTCCATTTCCTGATCCTTCATTTAAACCACATTGACAAATGTAAAAAAAAAAAAAAAGACAAAAAAAACCCTTCCAAAAAAACCCCAAACTTGTTTTTCTTTTCTTCTTTTCTCTAGGTATCTTGCAAGAATATAGATTTCACTTAAAATAAGTTCAACTTTTCCTATTGCATTCAAGCTGTTCTATATTTATGTATTAAGAAACCTCACTAAGTGGTATGTCTTTCGTCTACCTTCAAAACATCTAACATTTTCATTAAATTGCCATTTCGCATAGCACAATGTTGGTTATGGGCTTCCCTTCCCTAAACTTTCAAGAAGCCTCAGAAATGGCAGAGTTTAATTTAAAAGAGGTTAATACGATCTTGTCAGTGAGTCATTCTGCTTGTCAAAGAGATAGGACTCTAAATGTTTGTCTCTTTGTGAAGGTAATTTGTGAAAATAGCCCACTATTCAAAAGCATAAATCCAGATGTCATTACTAGCCATTCCATGAGAGTTTCAAAGATTAGCTAGAGTTGTATTTTGATTCCTTGGTGGCTTGAACAAAATTCAAGGAACCACTTAGAAAGTAAAATAACAACAAAATACTTTAGAAATAGGCATTAAACTAGTTTTTGCTTTTCCATCCAAAGAAAGGGAAAGGAATGCTTTATACTATAAAATATATTTACAATCAGTACATGTTAAAATCTGAGGAGAATATTTTTCTGTGTTCAACTGCCATTTACAAATTTTTGAAGGGGAAGAGAAAACGAAGAAGGACATTAAACTCTGGTTTTTTTCATTATTGGGTTAGCAGGAGCTTTAAGTAGCATATATGAAAAAGGTACTTGCTTTCTTTGCAAAGTCAGAAAACCTGAAAAAAAAAAGGGGAATGATTTCTAAACAGTATTTGGTAGAATCTTTTTACTAGTTTGAGCATGGGGATAACTATAAAAGATAAAAGAAATCACTTGCTGGAGACCACCACAGACACTATTTTAATAAAAAAGGCCACTAATAATAAAATATACATATTAGTTTAGTTTCAATAACCTGAAATTAAAACAACAAAAGCATACAGGTTTTGCTGAATAATTGGCTAGCCCTCCAAAATCTTTGGACTTAGACTAGACTATTTCAGTTGGAAGTGACCTACAACCATCTGTCCAACTGCTTGACCACTTCCAGGGCTGACCAAGTTAAAGCATGTTATTAAGGACGTTGTCTAAATGCCAAGAGGCATTAGGTCTTTTATACCACAAGGATACAATTTATGTATTAAGTCTGAGGTATTTTAGCAGGGCCAGATGTGACAAGGGGTTTTAAACTAAAACAGGGTAGGTTTAGACTATATATAAGGAAGAAATGTTTTACATTGGGGGTAGTGAAACACTGGAACGGGTTGCCCAGAGAGGTGGCAGAGGCCCCATCCCTGGAAACATTCAAGACCAGGCTGGATGGGGCTCTGAGCAACCTGATCTGGTTAGTGGTGTCCCTGCTCACTGCAGGGGGGTTGGACTAGATGACCTCCAACCCAAAGCATTCTGTGATTCTGTCACTCTGAGAAAATACCTATGAATTGTGACTAAGGTTCTGCACCCCAGGAATGCAAATGTATGTACCATTCCTCTGATATCTCAGCCAGGTACAGATGTTGCCAAGTATGAGCTTTAATATAAAAGCTTGCTTACTCTTTCAACATTTTAAGCTATAATTTCCCATTCTTATTTACTTCCCCTGACACTCAGCTGTTCTTCCAAACCTACCTACCTTACTGTACCTAGTAAAATCCTCTTTCTGCTGTGTTTTACTGTCTTGTGATGGCAACTTCATTTTCATTAACTTTTCTTTTTTGTTTGATTTCTGCTCCCACAACTTGTAATTTTTCTTCCATTTCTCCCTTCTGCTTCCATCTTCTTATAGCAGAATATATTTCTCAATATATATATACACATATATATAAACCTGGTTTTTAGTCTCTATCATTTGCTGCCATTTCCTTACCATTTCCCTTTGCTTTTTCTTTTGTACTATTTCCTTTTTCCTTACCATTTGTTTAGCCTGTCTCACACATTTTCCTGCTCCTTAGCATGCATTCTTTACATTTAATCTTTCAAAGATAGGATTTTCTGAAGATATGGCTCAGACCTTAAATAATTGATTACAATATGTTGAAAGTATATTTTAAAAATATACTTTGACCCAAATAAATCTCAAAATTGAACAGCTAAAAAAGCATCTTCTCCAGTGATATTGGCCAGATAAATAGCTGAAATTGCTTCATTACAGCAGCCAGGTACCACATAGGTAAATCCCAGGAATATTTTTCTTCATCATTTGGTACTACATGATTGGTAGGCATTTCTTGGAGATAACCTCTCTGAAGCCATCCAAAGGTACAAACCTTAACATCCTATACCTGGGAGCTAACACACAGGAAGCAGGAGGGGATAGAGACTCTTAACCAAAGTCTGTAAAATTGGCTTTAACATCTTTGTTTACATGAATGTATAAGATCTATTCCAGCCTGTGCTTAAAATCAATAACAAAATTATTTGTATATAAAAGGCTCCATCCTCTTTTTTTAATTATTTTTTTCAGACAAATCAATGTAATCATGATGAAGGAACTGTGGAGCTACTCTCAAATATAAGGAAAACTACATTAGATTTTTCAACTCTCTTACAAGTCCTCTGAAGTTTGTTTCAGAAAATTATTTTCTTTTACCAAACAAACAAACAAAAAAAAGGTTTCCAACTAGTTATGTGTGACATTTTAAAATTCTGTAGAAATGTGTATGATTGCTGAAATATTTCTAAATTAAGGTCTGGGAACAAGTTTAGAGCAAACTGCATTAAATATCTCTACTCTGTAGGTCTTTCTCTTCTCTTGCAAAAACTGATGTAATGTATCCTATGAACAGATGTTGACAGAAACACTTCAGCTTGATGGTATACCTCCCTGTCTTATTTTGGGGTTTATGAAACTCCAAGTGTTATGTTATCAAAGCATTAACTATCAAATACGAAGGAGGTTTGGGGGGTTTGTTTGTTTGTTTTGTTTTCCACCTTTCTTTATTTTATTTTTCTGTGACATTCAGCAAAACATGCTGCAATTTAGCAGGCACAGTGGGAAACCTCAAGGGGGACCAGAAAAAGGATTTAACTCCTATAGAACACTAAAGTAAGTCTGAAAGTGTTTTACAACACACTGTACTCCTGTTTACCTCACATCTTGTACCTGCAGTATAAGGGATTGAGCATCTGTTGTCTATAGAATTTGATGATCTTTTTTTTCTGTGTGCTGTCTGAGAAGCCTGTTCCTTAGGACTGAAATTAAATCAAAATAAAAATTGTTCATATTAAAAAAAATATAAACCGCAGTAAGCTAACCTGAGAACCTAAAAATCAACAGTCTGAATTGCAGTGATTTGCTAAAAATGTTTCACATTCCACCCAGTCACAGAAGCATATTCGAAGATCAATTCCTTTCATGGTTTTAAGGTAGTTTTAATATGTCTGACTTCAGATAATCTACAAGCATAGCCTAAAGCACTTGCTATTGTTTAATTAGGGATGAGATGTTGAGTTACTTTCTAAAGAAGGTTGTAAGCATTTTTACGTACCACAGACTCGGACACTTACAGATATTTGCTATTTTATCTATCCATTTATTATATATTATTACAGATACTATATCCATTCAACTTTGGAAGAGAGACTTACAAAAATCTTTGCACATATATACAATTAAAGGGGTAGGTAAGTATCCAGTCATAGTTCCAAAACTATACAGACTTCTCATTCCCATTTCCTATTCAGACTCAGAGACTGAGGAATGAATAGCAAAATTTTGACATCTATTTAAAGATCTTAGTCCCCTTTCTTTCCATATTCTGGTATTGGGTAGTCTAACAAACACATCAGTTTTTGAAGATTCTCCAGCATGTTAATTCTTAACTTTTACAGGCAATGTTTGACACTGAGGCTAGAATCTATAGAGGCACTACCATTAAGAAAGGTTATCACCTTATAATGCCTTGACCAAAAGAGTGAAGTGAGCTACAGCAGGTCAAGAAAGACCCTTGATAGTATCAATGCTTAACATTTTGTCTGGGAATGCTCCAGCCCAAAAAGTTTATCACACCCTGTGTGTCAGTTACAAATATTTGTGGATTGCTGCACAGCTGCAATGGATTTATTTAAATCTCATCGAGACCTGTGTGTTTAAGAAATACCTTGCTTGGGTTAATTTGTATGAAATGAAAGCAGGGCTACCAACCTAAACAGGTGCCTACTTTGTTCAAAACATGGACATGTACAAATGTAATCAAGAATTAGGAGAATAATAAGTAGCCTTTGAATATGAGTGTAAGGAACACTCTTGTGTGTATCTTATGAAAAAAATCAGTTGGGATGTTATTTACCTCATTAACTGACTATGAGTCAACTGTTTTCTGCTTAATTTTTTCTTTTTTTACTGATGGGAGAAAAATAACACGGTATATTCTTCGTATATGAACATTTTGCTTAATAGCATTAGCTGGCTGAACAGGAACTAGTTTAAAAAATCAAAAAGTCCCTGAGGTTTTTTTAACCATTTCATGTAAAATTGGTAATAATGTTTTTCTTCCTCTCTTATTAAAAACCAGCCAAATAAAATCAAATCTCCATCCTCAAAATAAGGGCAGTATGTTCATATAAGTGCAGTTTTATATTAGAAAAAAAATACTCCTTTGGATTTTCATCATCAAGTAGAAACTAGAATGTGAGGTAGGGAGGAGTGATTTGAGATTTGTCCTTTTAACAAATCAGATTTCTGTGTCTATGCTCCTCACAAATTTGTTTTGATTTTTAAAAATGGTAAAAAATAACAAGGAAGGTTTTGCCAGAAAACTTATGTATGTTCAAAACAAACTCGGGAACTACTAATAAGAAATATAAAAGGTGATGAGAATATGGATTCACTCTTTTGTGGACTTTCTGGAACATAGGAAATCCTACTGGGAGACAGTAAATAAAAATTTAATAAAAAAGACATAATTCTTCTATTATACCAGAAGTTGTTTGATTGCTAAATTGCTCAAAATTTTGAGATTCATTTCAGCAGAAGAACTTCAGATCTTTGGGAACCAAATGGAGTTTTAAATAAAAGTTAATTGACTCTGCCTTTGTACAATACTGACTCTGTGGACCTTATGTTCACTAGTGAGCAGATGGCTTTTTTCATAGTTCTAAACTGTCTATATTAATTTTAGTTTGGAGACAGATTGAAGAAACTTAAGTTTTATTGGTTAACTTTTCCTGGACATTTTCCAGTATCTACCTGTCCTAAGTTGTTTCTAGCCATATGGGAATGTAGGATTGGAGTTTATATCTCATAGTCTTTTCATTCAGTTACATTAAGTTACATATACATTATTTTTACAAGAGCTTTTTCTTCCTTAATTTTTTTTATTTATACCTATTTCATCATTTTGTGGATGACATTCAACTATACCTGCTGCAATGAATGTTTCAATTATGGGAAATTTTCTCTGAACTTCAATCATTCTTTTCTACCACAGTTAAGTTTGTCCACTCATACAAAAAATAAACACATTTAAAGCATGCCAAAGAATGTGCAAAAAAATTCAGCAACTACTTCACTATGGGATTCTCCTCAAGCTAACAGATGAGATATTGGAAAAGCTAGGTCTAACCTTTGGCTCTTGTTGTTTTGGATAGAAGATCTGAGCTAATATGAATTTGCTGTTGTTAGGATCCAATTTTGTTTGGATGAGAGGAACGCCCCCTTGCTTTCTCACCAACCTCAGAAGAGTCTGGGAGGCCAGGACAGTTAGCTGGCTATTCAGCCTCCCACAGCTATATGATATAGTAGTGTATAGTAGAAGAAAACACGAAATATTTCTCATGAATTCTGTATTTAGTAAGGATACAACTTTGGTCAGAGTCATGAAGTCTGGACTGGGACTACTCCCAGAACCCGCTTAACTCAGTGAACAAATTTCCATTGGCTTTCCACTGGAATTTTAGTCAAGCTACTACTGATAAATAATAATTCAAATTTTCATCGCTAAAATCTTTCTTGTTCTAGCCAATACAGGCTAGAACATTTGTTGAGATGTATCAAAAAAAGTAAAATTCTTGGAACTTCCAAGAAACAATACTGGGGGGGTGGGGGGTGTCTGCAGAAATAATTTCTAAACATTCCCCATCACATGAAAACAGAAAGTTGGTAATGGGCTGTATAAAAGAAATTATATGCAGATTCCATAACTTTAGTATAACAGGAAAAAAGTCCATTAGAGTGACACTATGTACAGTATTATTACTATTATTATTATTGACATTATTTTAACATACTTTTCTGAAAATCAATTGATTTTTAATAAGTGTACACCTTTAATGTCAAGTAATGGTCAGAGTTATAGGAAGCACGACTTTAAATATAGCAAGAGTTAGAGTAGCTTAGCGTAAATAGAATCTTCATATTTGTAGAAAAGCTATTGGGAAAAGTAAGTGAATTACTTATTTGAACTGTCAGGTTAGTTTGCATATGTCTTTCTCCAGCCCACTGTTTCTCTGATTTTCCTCATTTGCCTGTAGACCAGTCCTAGGTATCCTCTGAAGTGAACAGAAAGTACTCTTCAGGGGGATAGTTCAGTCCAAGAACAATTCTCAGAAAAAAAATTTCTCTGCTAAGTTTGGGCCTAATACTATGCCCATATGCTTTGCACTTCCATACAGTCCCACACTTACAGTCACAGAATCACAGAATATTTGGGGCTGGAAACCTCTGGAAATCATCTAATCTAAACTCCTGTTCAGAGCAGGGTCAGTTAGACCAGGTTGCCCAGAACTGTGCCTAGTCAGATTTTAATATCTACAAGGATGGAAACTCCACAACCTCCCTGGATGACCTACTCCAGTGTCTGGCCACCTTCACAATAAATAAAAAATAAATTTAAAAAATCTTCCTTATGGTTAATTGGCATTTGCAGTATCTCAGCTTGTGCCCATTGTCTCTTGTCCTGTCACTGGGCACCAGTGTAAAGTCTGGCTCCATCATCTTTGCACCCCTGTCCATGCCTCACATGAAGTATTCGTACACATGGATAAGATCCCCCTGAGCCTTCTCTTCTGCAGGTTGAATAGTCCCAGCTCTCCCGGTCTATCCTCATGTGAAAGCTTCTCCAGTCCCTTAACCATTTTCTCGGCCCTGTGATGGACTCACTCCAGTATGTCCATGTCTGTTTTGTATTGGGGAGCCTAGCACTGGATACGGCACTCAGATGTGTCTCACCAGGGCTGAGCAGAGGCAAGACTCCCTTGACCTGCTGGCAACACTGCCTGGTGTGGCCCAAGAAACTGCTGGCTGCCTTTGTTGCAAGGGCACATTGCTGCTGCCTGGACAACTTGTTGTCTACCAGAACTCCCAGGGAATTCTCCACAGAGCCACTATCTGCTGGTTACCCTTTGGTAACTAAAAAACCGTGCCTGTGCTGTTATTTCATTTGGACAATTTTAAATGGAAAAAAAAAATAACAGAACAAAACAAACAAACAAAAATAATCCCTGTGGTGGTTTGACTCTGTCTGGGTGCCAGGGGCCCACCAAAGCTGCTCTATCACTCCCCTCTAACCGGACAGAGGAGAGAAAACTAAATCAAAAGGCTCGTGGGTTGAGAAGGTCAGGGAGAGATCATTGTATCAGTTACCATCATGGGCAAAACAGACTCAACTTGAAAAAATAATTAATTTATTATCAATCAAAATCAGAGAAGGAGAGGAGAAAAACTGCTAGATCGTAAAAAACC
>NW_009259239.1:4117948-4123429 GCF_000687185.1 Egretta garzetta | reverse complement strand
CTTGGCCAGCGGTGGACACAGGGAAAACTTCTAGCAGCTTCTCACAGAAGCCACCCCTGTAGCCCCCCCACTACCAAGACCTTGCCACAGAAACCCAATACAACCCCACTTTTTCTTTTTTTTTTTTTTTTTTTTAAGGGGCACTGGGGCATTACATTAATACCAAGGAAGAGCCACACTGAGCAGTATGCCGTGTGTATGTGACCAGTGGTTCACTTCACAGAGTACTAGTTCTGAGTAGTGCTAAGACATGAAGAAAGAGGTAAGAGATGCTTCACAGTTTTGTATTTAAAAAGAAAAGTTTCTTTGTGCTTTGCCAATAAAATTAATGATGTGTAAAAAGTATCCCATGAGAGGAAAGTTTAGAAACTGCTCTTTAAAAAGTGCTGTTGGCAGTGGAAGATTGCTAAAGGATCTTACCTGACAATGAACAGAGTTACATTGGGGAAAAAAAAATGCATGCTAGAATGTGCTGGAGTGAAAGGTGTTGAGAGGAGAGCTATTTAGTTCTGGGTTTCAGGGCTGTATTTGAAAGTAGCTTGTTCTGTATGTAGGTGGAAATTACTTTACAAGCTGATCTATCCAAGTAAGTGAATATAACACAGCTGTTATACACTGATGATTCCGCCAGGGAATCCAGCCAAAAAATGCCCACGTCATGGACAGGGTAGATGCCCCATCCCCAGAAATATTCAATGTCGGGTTGGACAGGGCTAGGAGCAGCCTCATCAAGTTGAAGATGTCCCTGCCCGTTGCAGGGAGTTTGGACTAGATGGCCTTTAAAGGTCCCTTCCAACCCAAACTAATCTATGATTCAGTGATTTTTACCTCTAGGTTCTGGAGGAAGTTAACTTTTCCCCTTCATAAATGTCAGTATCGTGTGTGCCCCTGCAAGAGAGAGCTCCTGGTCCAATCACCTGTCCTGAGCATTTACTTCAAATCACTTACTAGGATCCTCACAGGTTTCCTCAGACCTTACTGAAGTTGTGGGCTTTCTAGGTTTTTTTGTTGGTTAGTTGGTTGGGTGTTTTTTTAATTTATGTTTCTTCAGATGACACTTAATCGTGATGGAAAAATGCACACAGCAACACAGAGGCTTTGTACCACATTTCTGAACATACCATTGTTTTCCTCACTGAGAAGAGAAAGCACTAAGTCATGCAGATTACCGGGAAATGTCTTATTTCACTTCACTCATTTTTACCAGCTGGTTATCCCTGCCTCGACTCTTCTTGCTATGCATGTGGTGAAACTCCTCTCTAGTTTCCTCAACTAAATTGAGCTCTCTGATTGAGCTCAGCATTCTTTTCTCCCATTGTATTACTTGATCCTTCAGCCTTCCTTTGTTTAAATGGTCACACTCTCATTAAAAAAAAAAAGAAACAAATAAAAACTCATCATATGAGGCCAGATGCATCTATTTTTAAAAGATTTTATGACTTCCAGCCTACTAAGTCTTTGTCAATGTGTACTTCAAATATAAAGTTGTGACAAAAAATATCCACAGGAAGAATTTATGACCATGATTTACTTTCAGCTATGTATTGTTTGTTTTCTAAGACATCTAGAAAATTATTGGTTTTATTTCTGCTTGACAGAAAAAATAAGATGTAAAATCCTGATAAATATCATTTGTTTAACTACCACCATGTTGTATGAATTTCATCCATCATTCGGAGGCAATGTAGAAATAACCATCTCTAATCCACATGCAACTCACGAATGGGCCAGGTTCATGCAGTATCACCATGTAGTCACAGCACTAGAGTGAAATAAACATGGGCTCCAATTCCACATGTCAGCAAAAACTGAATGTTTACAAAACCAGAATTTCATTGCACAAGTTTAGATGGGCCATAACAAGAAATCCCTTTATTCAAATACCTTGACCAACTTCAACCTAGTCACCTATGTATAAACATAATTTGTAAATCCTCACACTGAAATTCTCATCTGTGTATTTGATCTGCAATCAGGAGGTACCAAATCACAGTGACTTTATTAATATGAAGTTTTGAACTGGTTCTTACAAAGCATTCTGCATGTACTATCATATAGTATGTGGTCTGAGAGGAAAGCTATTATGCATACTATAGACTAAAATTTTTTAATGCATATATATTTTAGGTTCAGTGAATTCCTCTGACAATGCTAGACTGACTTTTATCAGAACATCGCATTGTATTATAAAATCTAATAACAATTTGCTGTGTAGATGAACCCTTAAATTCTTTTTTTTTTAATTCTCTTTGAATAAAACATTTCCATGTTTTAAATTATATTAATATTGTAGGTATTTTTAACTGGGAGAAAAATTCTTCAGAAGTGGTATATAAACTAAGAGTCTAGGGAAGCTGTAGACATTAGAAGATTCATAAAACAGTACATAGAAGACAAAGGCCTTTACAGTGTATTACATGAGTTACTCCCCCAAGACTGCTCCTAATTTTATATCTGGTGAAATTTAACTGCAGTGCTTTAGATCTGAAATGAAATATGTCCAGTGTGCCATAGTTAGAAAATAATACATAGGAGGAAAGTTCAAATCTAAGAAGTTGAAACGATGATAAATCAGTACACAGACACAATTTACCAGCAGTGACAAGCAGATCCTTGGTATTGCAATTAGTGAAACATTAGTTAAGTGTACAAGATGGACAAAGATTTAGCAAAATGAGTAAAGCCTGTGGAAAAAAATATATATATAAACCCACAATTTATTTTAAATATTCCTGAGTAACAAAATTCTTAGAAGTTCCATTAGATTCAAATTCTGTTATGCTTCTGCTAAAAAGTTCACTGCGTATGGCTTATTTGCATATATGAACTAATGATTCTTGTCTATCATTAATTTCTATTAATTTCACTTCAGCTTAAGCCATAACATGATATAGAAAACAAAACTCACACACATGACCTGTGCAAAAGCTAGTCAAGAACTAAGCCTGAGACAGGGTTTGGGGAAATAGGAATCTATCAAGGAAAAAAAAATGTGGACAGAACCAAGATCTGATACCTAGGATGAACAAAAAGGAACAGTAACCCACCGGGTGAAAAAAAAGTTCTTTAAAAACTTCATGTGTAAATGTGGTTTAAGTGGTAACATGGAAGTCAGGTGAGTGAGAGTATCAATATGTCACTTATAAACTGATTGAACGAACGTGAGTTAAAAGAGCTAAAACTGTACTGATCCAGTATTTCATAGTGTTTTTTTCCTACTGTTTTTATGCTCAGCTGCGTGTGACTTAAGCAAACATGGCTTTGCATGTTTTTAATACATTGATTCTGGGTTTGATTTTACTGATGCAAAGCTTAAGGGAATTTGAAAACTGGCCTTGTTCTTATTTGACTAAAGAAAAAACAGACTATTTCTAGCTATTCAGTGCTTGCTGGTAATAAGAGTGAACAGTTGTTATTCGTGCTTCTGTAAAAAGTTGTTGCAAAAAGCAATGTTGACATCAAAATGCCTTTGCAGAAAACAAATCCTAAGTGTTCTCCTGATATTCCTTTGTTTCCCAAAGCAATTGAAATAGCTGATTTAGACTGAAAATGAGATTATTTAAGATAGAACTAAGCTGGTCAAATCTTTTGAGTGAAAAAATACATTTACTTATTTTCCCAATACTCAAGTCATTAGTAAACAATGACAATGTGAACATTTATTTACTCTCTAGGGACTTTTTTTTTCCCCTGGAGACTGTTTTTTCCATTGCAATCAAAATAATTTTAAGAAAATGCTTTCTCTGCAATTACAATTTTACCTCTATCTTTATTCTTAACATTATGTTTCTTAATATTAGAATTAATATTTGTAAGTGTGTACATACTATGGCATGTATTTTAGGTCTTGAAGAAATGTAGGAGAAAGAGATTAACAGAGAACCAGGCATTAAGCTATTTTTTAGAGTAGAAGGGAGTACTTTTTTGCCACTCCACTGTACTATCATCTTTGTTTCCCAGCAACACATCTATAGAATTAGATTTCTTGATTTCTACTCATTTGCTAATTTAAGCTATAATTTAGGTGAAATTTGAATGATGGTTTTAATTTGCTTTTTTATTCCTTTGCTGTTTTCCAGCTTCCCACCAGAATAGGCAATGTGTCACCCTTGGAAAAGGCCCAGGATTCAGGGATGTCTTTATAAACTATTTAAAAAATTTAGTGTCTTGTATTTAAATCAACAGTTCTGTGATAGGAAACACTGGCAGGGAAGCATGAAGCGTGACTAGAGAAATAAAAACCTGCCATAGTTCAAGAAGCTCAAGAAAATATAGAATCATAGAATCATAGAATTATTTAGGTTGGAAAAGACTTTTAAGATCATCAAGTCCAGCTGTTAACCTAACCTTGCCATCCCACCACTAAACCATGTCCCTAAGCACCATGTCTACTCGTCTTTTAAATACCTCCAGGGATGGGAACTCAGTCCCATATGGCCAGTGCGAAAGTCTAATGGAGAGTGGACACTAACAATAGACTATCGTGGTGGCCTGAATGAAGTCACGCTGCTGCTGAATGTTGATCTGCCAGACATGTTAGAACTTCAGTATGAACTGGAGTCAAAGGCAACCAAGTGGTATGGCACAATTGATATCACTAATGCATTTTTCTCAATCCCTTTGGCAGCAGGGTGCAGGCCACAGTTTGCTTTCACTTGGAGGAGTATCCAGTACACCTGTAATTGACTGCCCCAGGAATGGAAACACAGCCCTACCATTTGCCATGGACTGATCCAGACAGCACTGGAACAGGGAAAGATCCAGAACACCTGAAATACATTGATGACATATTGTGTAGAGCAATACAACAGAAAAAGTTTTTGAGAAAGGGAAGAAATAGTCCAAATCCTTCTCAAGGCTGGTTTTGCCATAAAACAAAGTAAGGTCAAGGGACCTGCACAGGAGATCCAGTTTTTAGGAATGAAATGGCAAGACAGATGTCATCAAATTCCAATGGATATGATCAACGAAATAACAGCTATGTCCCCACCAACCAGCAAAAAGGAAACACAAGCTTTCTTGGGTGTTGTGGGTTTTTGGAGAATGCATATTCCCAATTACAGTCTGATTGTAAGCCTTCTCTATTAAATGACTTGGAAAAAGAATGATTTCAAATGGGGTCCTGAGCAACAACAAGCCTTTGAACAAATTAAACAGGAGATGGCTCATGTAGTAGCTCTTGGTCCAGTCCGGGTAGGGCAATATGTAAAAAATGTGCTCTACAGTGCAGCTGGGGAGAATGGCCCTGCCTGGAGCCCCTGGTGGAAAGCACCAGGGGAAACTCGAGGTCAACCCTTAGGGCTTTAGAGTCAGGGATACAGATGATCTGAGGCCCCAACTGAAAAAGAGATATGGGCAGCATATGCAGGGGTTCGAGCTGCCTTGGAAGTGGTTGGTACTGAAGCACAGCTCCTCCTGGCACTCCAACTGCTGGTGCTGGGCTGGACGTTCAAAGGGAGGGTCCCCTGTACACATCATGCA
>NW_009259239.1:4115605-4117809 GCF_000687185.1 Egretta garzetta | reverse complement strand
TGCTGAAGAGTCCCCACTGTATAATAGATTGCCAGAAAATGAGAAGCAATATGCCCTGTTCACTGATGGGTCCTGTCTTGTGGGAAAGCATAGGAGGTGGAAGACTGCTGTATGGAGTCCTATATGAGAAGTCACAGAAAGTGTTGAAGGAGAGGGTGAACTGAGTCAGTTTGCAGAGGTGAAAGCCATCCAGCTGGCTTTAGATATTGCTGAAAGAGCAACTGGCAGCACAGAGGCAAACCCATCTGGGCTGCCGCACTGTGGCAAGATATTGCTGCCCAGGTAGAGAACCTGTTTGTAAAAGTACATCACGTAGATGCTCATATACCCAGGAGTTGGGCCACTGAAGAACATCGAAACAACCAGCAGGTGGATCAGGCTGCTAAGACTGAAGTGCCTTACGTGTATCTGGACTGGCAACATAAGGGTGAATTATTTATAGCTCGATGGGCCCAAGAAGCCTCAGGCCATCAAGGAAGAGATGCACCATATAGATGGGCTCATGATCAAGGGATGGACTTGACCATAAACACTATTGCAGAGGTTATTCATGATTGTGAAACATGCGCTGTGATAAAGCAAGCCAAGAGGTTAAAGCCTTTCTGGTATGGAGGATGATGGCTGAAATATAAATATGGAGAGGCCTGGCAAATTGATTATATCATACTCCCACAAACTTGCCAAGGCAAGAGATGCGTGTTTACAATGGTGGAAGCAACCATCGGATGGCTGGAAACATATTCCATGCCCCGTGTCACAGCCCAGAACACTATCCTGGGCCTTGAAAAGCAAGTCCTATTGCAGCATGGAACCCCAGAAAGAGTTGAGTCAGACAAAAGGACTCATTTCTGAAACAACTTGATAGACACCTGGGCTAAAGAGCACAACATTGAGTGGGTGTATCACATCCCCTATCATGCACCAGCCTGTGGGAAAACTGAATAATACAATGGCCTATTAATGACTATGCTAAGAGCAATGGGTGGTGGGACATTTAAACGTTGGGATACACATTTAGCAAAAGCTACTTGGTTAGTCAACACTAGGGGATCATCTAATCGGGCTGGCCATGCCCAGTCAAACCCTTTACGTACTATAGAGGGGGATAAAGTCCCTGTAGTGCACATAAAAAATATGCTGGGAAAGACAGTAGGGGTTACTCCTGCCTTGCACAAAGGCAAACCCATTTGTGGGATTGCTCTTGCTCAAGGACCTGGGTGCACTTGGTGGGTGATGCAGAAGGATGGGGAAGTCCAATGTGTACCTCAAGGGCATTTGATTTTGGGTGAAAATAGCCCATGAACTGAATGGTATTATGTTAATTCCTGTATAATACTGTATGTCATAATTTTTGTGATTGCTATATGTCATATCAACAGTATAACAGTAAGAATCGCTCAGATTAATGAAGAATGAATTTTGATAAAACCGAGCAAGTGATGGAACCAGAACTGGCTTCAGCATGCAACAACCCAACACCACACACTGTGTCACGTGCCCTGAAAGACTGTTAGGAATGATTGAGCCCAAAGTCATGGACTAAATGAACCCAAAGGACATTTTAGTGGGATGGCTCATAGAGTAAGGGAAAGATATCTGTGTGTATATAATCAAAAAACAGGGAAAGTGTGTTTAACTGGAATGTATCAGAAAGGGTAGGTCATGAGCATGAAATAGATGGTATAGAATAAGGGGTGGATGCTGTCCTGGTTTTGGCTGGGATAGAGTTAATTTTCTTCATGGTGGCTTGCATAGCGCTGTGTTTTGGGTTTAGGATGAGAAGAATGTTGACAACTCACTGATGTTTTTAGTTGTTGCTAAGCAGTGCTTACACCAGTCAAGGACTTTTCAGCTTCCCATGCTCTGCCAGGGGCATAAGAAGCTGGGAGGGTGCACAGCCAGAACAGCTGACTCAGACTGGCCCAAGGGGTATTCCATACCATATGACATCATACTCAGCATATAAAAACAGGGGGAGTTGACCAGGAGCCAGTGATTGCTGCTTGTGGACAGGTGGGGCATTAGTCAGCAGGTCGTGAGCGGTTGCATCAGTTTGGGTTTTTTCCCTAGGTTTTGTTTCACTCTCTCTCTTGTTTTCCTTTTCATTGCATTATTATTGTTGTTGTTGTTGTTGCTATTTTATTTCAATATTATACTGTTCTTACCTCAACTCATGAGTTTTCTTACTTTTGCTCTTCCGCTTC
>NW_009259239.1:4106630-4115590 GCF_000687185.1 Egretta garzetta | reverse complement strand
GGTGGGGAGGGTGAGTGAGCGGCTGGGTGGTGCTTATTTGCTGACTGCGGCTAAACCATGACAGGTATGATATAGATTAACTGAATGAAAATATATTAAAAATTAGAATTTAAATTCAAACAGGCATGGCACATGATTGAAAAGCAGCATACAGAGGTATGATTTATGTATCTTTGTGATACTTGCAACTTTCACTGTGCAACTTCTATTTACAGGCAGAACAATCTGCAAACTCCTGTCTTTTTGAACAGCACTGAAGATGCTGGGAAGAGTTTGGGTTTTATATTAAGCTCTGTCAAACACTGAGACCAGCACTACTTTTCTGTGCTTGTCTTTGCACCATCTGGTACACTAAACTCTTATCTCTCTCTACTTATAAGGCACTCATCTGTGCAAAGAATATAATCTAACAGAATGATTAAAATTACTAAAGTGTACTTACTGTAGATAAAGGGGGAGGGGAAAAAACAAACAAAAAAGCCCAATGTTGCAAGAAACTGATGAATTGCAATCATCTTTTGTAAAATGAATCTGCAAAGAAAACCACAACTAAAGGAAAAAAAAATTAAAAGGCAATTTTGAGTTTACTTCTAGGAAGATCTTAGCACCGTGAGCTATTATATAAACATTTTTGTGAAGAAATTCAGTTTTTTGTGCGCATTATATCTAAAAAATATATTTTAAAAGAAAATAAGCTGAAAAGTAGAACATTATTATCAATGGTGTTGCTTACTGACTTTAATAGGATAATTGACATGATTTGAGGTTGCTCTTGGATTACTACTATAAATAGACATTTTTCATGTTTAGTGTTTATGTTATAAAATAAAGAGGTATGCATTTTCTTTGCTTTGTTTTTGTCATGGTTTAACCCTGGCTGGCAACTAAGCACCGCACAGCTGCTTGCTCACCCTTCCCCCCTGCAATGAGATGGGGAGAGAATTCAAAGGGTAAAAGTGAGAAAGCTCACAGGTTGAAATAAAGACAGTTTAATAGGGAAAGCAAAAGCCATGTGCACAAGCAAAGCAAAGCAAGGAATTCATTCACTGCTTCCCATGGGCAGGCAGCTGTTCAGCCATCTCCAGGAAAGCAGGGCTCCATCACGCATAACGGTGACTTGGGAAGACAAACGCTGTCATTGCCAACGTCCCTCCCTGCCTTCTTTTCCCCCCAGCTTTATATGCTGAGCATGAGGTTATATAGTATGGAATACCCCTTTGGCCAGTTGGGGTCAGCTGTCCTGGCTGTGCCCCCTCCCAGCTTCTTGTGCCCCTGGCAGAGCATGGGAAGCTGAAAAGTCCTTGACTGGTGTAAGCACTGCTTAGCAACAACTAAAAACATCAGTGAGTTGTCAACATTCTTCTCATCCTAAACCCAAAACACAGCACTATGCAAGCCACCATGAAGAAAATTAACTCTATCCCAGCTGAAACCAGGACAGTTTTTCCAAGCCATATATGATTTTTTACAGGGTAGTCATACTACAACTACCATAAATGCAAAAATAAATACATGCCTTAGGATTTTAAAATTTTAATTTAATTTTTACTTGCATAATATTTTCATGTAATAAAAAATAATTTGGCCACTAGATGTGCAATTCAGCATGGTGAGAAAAAACACTGAAGTTTTAACAGCCTGGAAGGTACAATCCTGATAGGGTTTTTGTGTTTTTCCCCTCCTCTGGGAAATAAAGCATTTCTTTTGCTTCCATTCTTATAGGAAATGACCAGAGATTTCTAGCAGGCAGTTTCAACAAAAATTATCCTCCATTTTTTGTTATGTATTCCACGTGGATTGTCACAGAATACGTTTAGTTAGTATGTCCCTCCCTACTGCTTTGTAATTCTGTGTGTTCTTTGAACTGGTGTTCCTCAAGTAGTGAGTAATCAAACGTAGTAGATGGCAGTCAACAATGTCTGTGAGATTATTAAAGAAATGGATGTTAAACTTCCAAACTTTTCAGCATATTTCTAATAATGTAGTCATAATTGTCATCCTGTATTTCCTTCCAATGTATTACAAAAAGACTATAACTCTGCTTGAAATTCTTTAGTTCATTACAGATGATTAATAGAGTGATTACAGCTCATATCTGAAGGCTGACATTTGAAATCTCATTGCTGTGTCATCTTAAGGAATGAAATTATTCTCATAATTTCTCAATATATTTACCATTTTATCTCTGAGTCACTTTATTATGCCAATTTCTTTCCACCTTCCAGAGGTCCTGTGCAGTATTACTTGTGATTTAGCTCCTTCAGAGTATGCTCTATAGTTATAAAGTAGAAACATGTAAGGTAACTGATTCCTTTTGGAACAGAAAATCTCAGTTCAATAAAGCCTGCTTCTGAAAAGCTGTATATGATGTTTTTTCTCATGTGCATGTAATGAAAAGTCTTCGTTTCACTGCAGCAGATGAACATGCATAAGTCCATGGGACCTGACAAGATGCATCCCAGAGTCCCAAGAGAATTGGCTGATGTAGTTGCCAAGTCACTCTCCATGATATTTGAAAAGTCATGGCAGTCAGGTGCAGTCCCTGGTAACTGGAAGAAGAGAAACATTGTGCCCATTTTTAAAAAGGGTAGAAACGAGGGCCCTGGGAACTACCAACCTGTCAGCCTCACCTCCATGCCTGGGATGATCACGGAACAGATCCTCCTAGAAGCTATGCTAAGGTACATGGAGGACAGGGAAGTGATTCAAGACAGCCAACATGGCTTCACCAAGGGCAAGTCCTGCCTGACGGACTTAGTGGCCTTCTATGATGGAATAACTACCTCAGTGGAAAAGGGAAGATCTTCAGATTTCATCTATCTGGACTTCCTTAAAATGTTTGACATGGTCTCCCCCATAACATCCTTCACTCTAAATTGGGGAGGTATGGGTTTGATGGGTGGACTTTTCAGTGGATAGGGAATTGGTTAGATGGTCACATCCAGACGGTAGTGGTCAATGGCTCGATGTCCGGAGGGAGACCGGTGACAAGATTGGTGACCCTCAGGGGTTCGTACTGGGACCAGTACTGCTTAATATCTTCATCAATGACATAGTGAGATTGAGTGCACCCTCAGCAAGTTTGCAGACGACACCAAGCTGAGTGATGCAGTTGATATGCCAGAAGGATTGGATGTCATCCAAAGAGACCTGGAGAGGTGGGCCTGTGTGAACCTCATGATGTTCAACAAGGCCAAGTGCAAGGTTCTGCACCTGGGTCGGGGTAACCCCTGGTATCAATACAGGCTGGGGGGAGAATGGATTGAGATCATCCCTGCTGAGAGGGACTTGGGGGTATTGATAGATGAAAAGCTGGACATGAGCCGGCAATATGTGTACAGCCAACCTTACCCTGGGCTGCATCAAGAGAAGCGTGGCCAGCAGGTCAAGGGAGGTGATTCTGCCCCTCTACTCTGCGCTGGTGAGACCTCACCTGGAGTCCTGCGTCCAGCTCTGGAGCCCTCAGCACAAGAAGGACATGGACCTGTTGGAGCGGGTCCAGAAGAGAGCTACAAAAATGATCCAAGGGCTAGAGCACCTCTCTTATGAGGACAGGCTGAGAGAGTTGGGGTTGTTCAGCCTGGAGAAGAGAAGGCTGTGGGGCGGCCTGATTGTGGCCTTTCAGTACTTAAAGGGGCTTATAGGAAAGATGAGGATAGACTTTTTAGCAGGGCCAGCTGTGACAGGACAAGGGGTAATGGTTTTAAACTAAAAGAGGGAAGATTTAGACTAGATATAAGGAAGAAATTCTTTACAATGAGTGTAGTGAAACACTGGAATGGGTTGCTCAGAGAGGTAGTGGAGGCCCCATCCCTGGAAACATTCAAAGTCAGGCTGGATGGGGCTCTGAGACACCTGATCTAGGCGAAGATGTTCCTGCTCACTGCATAGGGGTTGGACTAGATGACCATTTAAGGTCCCTTCCAACGCAAACTGTTCTATGATTCTATGACTTACTGACATCCTCTGTTGCTTTTAGGCAAATATCCCAATTAAACAATGGGATGAATAGTTAGAATCAATATAAAGGTTGATATTTGTCCTCTGTGTTTTTATTATTATCAATAAGTTTCCTCAAACAAATGTTTTATATAAAGAAGTATCTCTATTTCTTTAAATGCAATTACCCTTTTCACTTACTTAAACTTGTAATATCGTTAAAATATTCCTAATTTTTGATTCACTAAATCTTCAATGGAAAAATCAAATAATTTCTATTAGTCTGCTTTCCCAAGATAACACAAATCTACTTTGCATTTATAGAGTGTGTCCTACTGTTTGCCATTTCCTTCTCCCTTTACTCCAATATTCCCTCAAACATTTTTCAAATACAAATATCTGTACAGAGGATAAATGACCTCAGTGAGTAGAATCCTATGATATAAATTCACTTCTGTATAGCTATCAAAGAATATCTCAGAGGGGGGAATCAGGGGTAAATAACAAATAAATTTCAAACATCTGAAAAATCTCTGTCAGCCCCAAGGCATGCACTTACCCATTGTGGTGCTCTGGCCCCTCTGTACTTGACTGTTAATAGCGTTCTGCATTAGCAGCTGCTACATGACCACATTGCACATTTCACATAATCCTTCTCTGCTTTTCTAGAGGGACATCAACCACATTAGAGTGAAAGGCCATAGTAATATGAACAAAACTTTCAGTACTACCTTCCTATCTCTCCATTTAGCAAAGGTAAAATAGAAGGACTTCAGCTTCTCATGTCACAAAGGCCAAGGGAACAAGCCTTCCCAGTTGTAACCTGGAGATTATTGTGATGTTTTTCATGCCTCATTAGTGCAGGAAGGATAGTTGGTCTATCTGGAAAACTGAAGTAAAGGTAAAATTCATCAAGAAGAAACAGGCTTTCTTTCTATAGGGCAGACTGTAAGGTAGTAAATTGTAAAACAAGCTATGAAGCCTAGAAGGCAGATTTAAAGGGCTCCAGGATTAGCTGTGGGATTAATGTTACCCAAATTTAACCAGATAGAAGTTAACAACTGGGTTTTCCTAGTCATGTAGGCTTTTTTACAATCAATGAAAAAGGACACACACTCTCATAAGGAGGTTCATCCACTCAAACAGATGTCTTTTGACGGAACAACCACCACTGAAAAGTGATTCACTTCTCTTCACTGACCACAGGAGGATCTTACATGACTAATTTAGTGTAAGTGATAGTTTCAACATCACTATACTTTAAAAAGATGAAAACAGAATTAAAGTAAAAGGAAAATACTCAATGACCATGATTTCACCTATACTCAACCTTGGCTCATACTAAATTATCATACAACTTTGTACTTAAGGCTTATGAGCATGTAAGTTTAAGTGTCTTTAGTCTATACATGTAATGGATCTTCTCTTACAGTTGATTTTTCCATACTTGGGAAATTGTCAGTATTTCTGTTATTGCAGATAGAAATAGTAGAATTTCTAGTCCAATTGCTTTTAAGCCTGTATTTAAAGAGTAGAACCCAGATTACTACTGAATTAGGATAAATAAATGTTCTCCTTTGAATGAAAAATTTGCTTAGCATGATTACTAAAATGAATTTGTGTGGATCCTGTCTACATTTCTGGATACAGAAAAGCATCTGGGACTGAGCTGCATGAAATATTTATCTAGAAACTTGAATCCATCTATCATACCTTGCCAAACCTACACATATCAGTCCAGAACCATGATAGCTGGCAGAATTTATGTGATGCTATTTCTAGACACTGAAGAAATCTCCAATTTCATCAGTAGGAGCTGGCCCAGGGCCTGCCACTGTGATTTCATTCTGCAATATCCATTTTCTTTAGTCTAAACAAACCAGTGTGCTCGACCCAAGTCAAAACAGTGCAGTGTTTTGTAACACAGTCATATCCATTCATGCAAGCTCTTTTCCAGTTCATCAAGATTTTAACCCTATATTGGATACATTCTTCACATTTATGCCTTTCATTTTCAGCTTATGGTACAGTGAGGGACCCTTGTATCATCTAGACCAACTTCTTGGATAGTAATGACAATAAGCTTTCCACAGAACAATTTTGGTGTATATTAAAATTTATTTGTCAGAGGAAAAAAAAATCCAGTTAGAATAAATGATGAAAAATCAACCGTAATGTTTGTTAAGAAGAATCAATTGTAGAAGAAAACTGGGAACAAAGAGGGAGATTCAGAAAGATTGCTTATGTGAACAGAATAAGAAAATGTTTTTTCCAGCAGTGTTCTGGTGGTGAACATGGGAAGATTTCATTTGTCAGGGATGTTGTAATCAATGATTAGTACCATATGGTAAAGCCTCAATGGACATATTACAGAGAAAGAACTTGGATGCGAAGATCCATAATGATGTCCAAACAAATTATGATAACTGGTTTTCCTTTTTTTTTTTTTTTTATTAAAGCTTCTTAATAATCTTGAGGAGCATCAAAACTTATAAGGTATTAAACAAGGATTAACAAGATGCAGTGCTAGCATCTCTCTCTGACTTTTTATAAAGATATTTTGTGGTTTTGCATGCAATTCATTCAGCCTTCAGATTCTGTAAGAACCTTAGCTTTCATTAGAAAGATCAAATTTTAGTATCATGACTGAGATGAAATATGTCAAGGATATTCTGAAAACTTAAAAACCAACTGGAGAACAAAAATTCCTTCAGATGTATAATTTAAATGAAAAAAAAAAAAAAGGTCCAGGTCTCCTATGTCATACGAGGACCTAAGTCATAACTTTTGAAATTGACAATACTGACAAAGTCTTTCACTTTTCTTCTTCTTCCAAAGCCTTGGGGAGATATAGCTAGATTTATTTTCTAGTTGGGAGCCATTGCTCTAAACCTTATTTCATTTTCTTCTGTCTCTCATGAACAGTAGTGATTCTTACTCACATCCTTTTTTCCATATACCATCTCCTCTCTCTACTTTTCTGGATTATTTACTTTGAATCAGTGACTTAAAAAATGATACATTTTCTCTGCTTTCTACCCTAATTTAAACTAAACTGTTTGTAGATAATGAGAAAGTGAGAAAAAGAGGAGGATTTTTTTTTTCTGACTTCCACAAATTTGCCTGAAACATTTAAGGAAATGTGAGGTCTTGTTTCTATTACATGAGTTTTTTTTTTTTTTTTTTTTTTTTGTTTAACATCTTTAGAATGTCTATCAAACTGTGAAGAGCTGTCAGTGCTATCAAAACTCCAAGCTAGTCTTATAAAAAGCTGTAAATTTTATGGAGCTTTACAGAGTGTAACTGAACTAATTTAAATACTGGCAGGTCAAAGTTCTTAAAATGCTCTTTAAAATGGGAGGATTATTAATTATAATCACATCTGATTTGTAGGCTTAATCTTCACAGGGCATTTTATTAGTTTAGTGTGTTAAGTCAGGTTATAAAACCAAAGGAACATGGTCTGGGAAGATTATGCTCTCAGAATTTGAGTCCTTCAGAATCACCAAACTGCAGTGCTCCTGACAGTCACCCTCATGTGCATCTTCTGTCACATAATTTGCCATTGGTTTATAGCACCAAGCCAAATAAAATGTTTAAATTGCTGTTATATAGCAGTAATGATCTGGCAGCACACATCAGCCAATTCCTGCCTCCTTGTTTTACGCATTAGGCAAATACATAGCCCAAATGAAATTATCAATTCCCGTCATCTGGAATGACACGATCACACCTTTGGGTTACTTTTCAAGATGCAGTACAATAACAGACCCTAATTATTCCACTGCGCTTAAATTCAGTATACTGATTTCTCTTGGCTTAATATATTAACATATGAAAAATTACATAGAAGAGAAGAAAAAGAGACAGAAGTAGGAGGAGGCACTACATATCTGAGGACTGCTGAGCAAGGACAAGCATTAGGCAAATACATAGCCCAAATGAAATTATCAATTCCCGTCATCTGGAATGACACGATCACACCTTTGGGTTACTTTTCAAGATGCAGTACAATAACAGACCCTAATTATTCCACTGCGCTTACATTCAGTATACTGATTTCTCTTGGCTTAATATATTAACATATGAAAAATTGACTGCTGAGCAAGGACAAGATTCAGCTGCCAAGGGGGCAAGACTGTCTTCTTAGTGAGGGAAATATCTAGGAGACAGGATGATGAGGGATTCTTTCATACATCCTCTGTGAATGCTGCATGACCAAGGTCCATCTCAAGTGCCTGTAGGCAAATGCAGGCAGGATGGGAAACAGGATGATGTGAAGTTCTTCATCTTATTCTACTTCACTGAGTTATTGCTTGCATGGTTAGCTCTTATTTTCCCCCCAGCATTTGCAGAAAACTCTTGGAAAAACAAGGTGAACATGGGTCAGCTCTATGTCATTGCAGAAAAGAAGTCCAAAGGCTTAATGGCTGTATTAGAAGACAAAGATACAATAGATAGACAGTAGATTCTATTTAAGGATAGAAAAAAGCAAAAGAAAACACCTAGAAACCAACCTTACATTTGAAACCCTGTAGTAAAGCTCCAATGACATTATTCACAAGGGAAAAAGAAGAACTTACCATAAAGGCAAATGGTAGGGCTGTGTTTCCACCCCTGGGGCAGTCAATTCCAGGTATACTGGATGCCCCTCCAAGTGAAAGCAAACTGTGGCCTGCACTCTGCTGCCAAAGGGATTGAATAGAAAGCATTTGCAATATCAATTGTGGCATACCACTTGGCTGCCTTTGACTCCAGTTCGTACTGAAGTTCTAACATGTCCGGCACGGCAGCACTCAGTGGTGGTGTAACTTCATTCAGGCCACGATAGTCTACTGTCAGTCTCCACTCTCCATCAGACTTTCTCACTGGCCATATGGGACTGTTAAAGGGTGAGCGAGTCTTGCTGATCACTCCTTGGCTCTCCAGTCGACGAATCAGCTTATGGATGGGAATCAGGGAGTCTCGGTTGGTGCGATATTGCCTCCTGTGCACTGTTGTGGTGGCAATCGGCACTTGTT
>NW_009259239.1:4074156-4104314 GCF_000687185.1 Egretta garzetta | reverse complement strand
AAAGCAGGCTGATCTGGAACCCTGCCTAGACTGGCGAGTTTGGCAGCTGGCATATTTCATGTTTCATTAATACTAAATGAACAAATCTCAAATCTTGATAAAAGTTCTGCATTTTTCTTGGAATTCTCTTAAAAGGCTCCCCTTTAAGAGCTGGTAGAATATGGTCAAATCCCTAGATATCCTTAATGAGCATAACTGCTTCTTGGATTAAGGTGCATAGTCATATAAAGAGGGCCTAGATTTGAGAGAACAGTCTTGTTTTCATTACTTTGCCATTTAATAAGTAAAGAAAGAACATAGCTCTCTCTCCCTCTCCTGGAGATCACTGCACCACTGTCTAATGCTTAAGATCACCTGCTCGACTGATGTTTAAGAATTATTAATTGTCTTTGTGCTGCACTACTGCACCACTCTGTACAACTCTGTGCTAGGGAAGAAGAGATGGGGTTTGCTTTCTGTAAGAGAAACGCTACATATAGAGGTGGCTGAACTGGTTTCATGTTTCGTTTAGGAAGTAGTGGAAATGATAACAGGAGTTAAGTTTGTTTTGCATTTTCCATTGTCAGCATCCTCTTCAGTTGCCACAGGCTGTAATCAGACTGATTAACTTCCACCTTGGATGTTACTTTAAGTTTCTTTTCCTCTTTCAAGTTTCTTTCCTTTTCAAAAGATGAAAATAACTCTGCAGACACCAAGGCCAGTGAAGAAGGATGGCAGGAGGTGCTCCAGGTGCCAGAGCAGAGATTGCCCTGCATCCCATGTGGTGAAGACCATGATGAGGCAGGCTGTCCCCCTGCGGCCCATAAAGGTCCACAGTGGAGCAGATCTCCACCTGTAGCCCATGGAGGACCCCACGCTGGAGTGGGTAGATGCCCAAAGGAAGGAGGCTGTGACCTCATAGGAAGCCTGCACCGGAGCAGGTTCCTGGCAAGACTTTGCAGACCCATGGGGGGAGAAGCCCATGCCGAAGCAGGTTTGCTGGCAGAACATGTGACCCCATGGGGTACCCACGCTGGAGCCGTCTGCTTCTGAGGGACTGCACCACATGGAAATTATGGACCCACGCTGGAGCAGTGTGTGAAGAACTGTAGCCCATGGGAAGACTCACGTTGGAGAAGTTTGTGGAGGACTGTCTCCCATGAGAGGGACCCCACACTGAAGTAAGGGGAGAGTGTGAGGAGTCCTCCCCTGATGAGAAAGAACCGCAGAGACAGCGTGTGATGAACTGACCTCAAACCCCATTCCCATCCCCCTGTGCCGCTGGCAGGTAGTAGGTAGAGAAAACTGGGAGTGAAGTTGAGCCCGGGAAGAAGGGAGGGGGGGGATGGAAGGTGTTTTAAGATTCATCAGTTTTTTATCCTCTCCTACTCTGATTTTGATTGGCTATAAATTAAATTAATTTCATCAAGTTGGGTCTGTTTTTCTCATGATCGTAACTGGTGAATGATCTCTCCCTGACCTTATCTTGACCCACGAGCCTTTTGATCTATTTTTCTCTCCCCTGTCCAGTTAAAGAGGGGAGTAATAGAGCGGTTTTGGTGAGCCCCTGGCGTTTATTCCACCTGGGAATAAACTAGTATTTATGCATTTTGGATGATCAGTAGACCAAAACCTGGGACTTAACTATAGAGATAAATTATTTAACATTATAAATGTACATTATACTCAAAAGTTGCTTCTGTCAAAGGAGCACAGATATACAAAGAGGACAAAAAACTCCATGGCCCACAAGTTTACTTGAAATATTGTCTGGTCCCTAGTGGATTTTCAATATTACTTCCAAGGCAAGTCATAGCCATCATGCTGAGGAAACAAATCCTGAATTATTTGTACTCTGAGTATTAGTTCCCAGTGCCAAATTTTTCACTAGACAAATTTTTTAACAATCTCCCTTTCCAATGGCTATCTACAGGGTATGAAATGATCTCTAAAACCATGTCTTGGTTCCCTTGTATTCATAGAATCAAACATAGAATCACAGAATCAATCATAGAATCAGAACAGTTTGGATTGGAAGGGACCTTAAAAGGTCCTCTAGTCCGGGCAGGAACATCTTCAGCTAGATCAGGTTTCTCAGAACTCCATCCAGCCTGACTTTGTTTCCAGGGATGGGGCATCTACCGCCTCTCTGGGCAACCTGGTCCAGTGTTTCACCACCCTCACTGTAAAAAATGTCTTCCTTATATCTAGGCTTCTTCTACACTCCTTTAGCTTAAAACCATTACCTGCTGTCCATGCTTCTTTTGATGCAGCCGAGAATATGGCTGGCTTTCTTGATTTTTTCAGTAGCGATGTGACCATATCAAGTGCACCTTGAAAAAAGAGACCACCATTTTTCAAAATTTTAAGGGTTGGTAGGGGTTTGTTTGTTTGTTTGTTTGTTTAACATCATTATATAATCCCTGCAATAGATTTTAATTTATAAAATTCTGTGCTTCTGAGCATTTTCTTTTTATTACCATAGGCTATGTCAAAACTGGTGGATTTTTTGAGTTCCTGGGTGATGATGTGGAATCAGCTACATCTAAAATATGTCTGTCTTTCCTGTGACTTATTTTTCATTGAAAAGAAAATCCAAGAATGCAGATTTAAAAGAAGGTGAAGCTCAGCCTTTCTTTGGGAGTCAAATCCACAGTTCTGGCAAGATCAAGGTCCACAGAGATGTGCTATCTAGCGGTGTCATTTCAAATTTAGCTTTCCAGTGGTATCATTTAAAAAAAAAAAAATCACAGGTGTAAAATGTCATCTCTCTATATCTTAAAAAATGTTATTTAAATCCCTTAGATTTATACCCACTGTTCAATGCCATGTCTTTCATTTTCTTGCATTTACTGGAATTTGGCCCAATAACTTTCTATTCCCTTGTATCCTTCTGGTTTATCCCTTAAACCCACACAGAGGAAGAGTAGTAAAGAGATCACCCATGAAAACAAATGTATGGACAAATCAGAAGTCTAACAAACTCAAGTTATGCACAGTTTCAGCTAATTTAAAATCATTCTGTTCTGATTTCAGTTAAGAGATTATGACCTTTTTTTTCACTTCTGAATACAGGAATACACCTTGTTGAACAAACACATATAAACTGCGATCCCTGGTTCTCCATGACTTCTGTGTTTCTCACATTCCCGTTGCTCTCTCTGATACATTTTTGCAGACAGAGTAGGAAGAACTGGAGTTTCTTTTATTGTATGTCATTTGAACATCAGTTTTCTAAACAGACAAATGGTGTTAGTACAAATACGTAACATTTCATTTTCAATGTGTTATTCCTACATGCACTTAAGTTATACAGGTCTTGAAATTCAACTCAGGACAAGTAGGAACTGTGTATGTGAATCATTCAATTGATTTTACTGGAAGTACTCGTCCAAACAACTAGTAAATATTCTGGCCTTTGCTGTTCCTTAGTTTCCACTCAATATATTTTTTTTAAATCCTAATGCTATAGAAATTAATCCTATAAGGAAAAAAAAATGGCTTCACATCTGGTCTTTAGCAATTATAAGACATTCATTTGAAAAGTTTTATATTTGAGGAAAGAAATTTCAGAAGAGTAATCATGAAATATATGGTGTTTATAACTTAGATTTTTACCTTTGAATCTCAAGTACCTGGGACAGTAGCATGGAACGAGGTACTTTCTCTGCTATTCAGTTATGAGATGAGAAGAAAACCCTTTATCCCAGTGTTCTGAGGCCACAAACTTGTTCAGTGAGTTTTAGCATAGGTTCATCTGATCATATGTACCTATCACCATTGAAAAAATGCCTTATTCCTCCTCTTAAAATACAGGTTCCTCCACATAATTTGTCTGTCTTTGATGAGAAGCTCTTAAATTCCATCATACAACAAATGAAATTATTAGGCTCTAAATTTCTAAGAAAATATCAAAACTAAAAAAAAGAAAATCACATAGCTAAGCCAGTAATAGTTTTCCGAAATGGAATAACAGTAATTAGTGGTAGAAAATAAAAAAGAATACTTCTATTTGGAACAAGAAATGTTCTCATTGCTCTCATGTTTTAATTTAAGCATTTCCTTGTTATGCTAATAGTTAACATATTACAGAGCCATGGACAAAGGAAGCAGAAAGCTACTTGTTGGGAGTATGGGAAATAGTATGAGTGAAAACAAGCAAGCAAAAGTAAGATAGATTTTTAAAAACAGTTTTCCAGACTAAACCTTTTAGATCTTGCTTGTGTCACAGAGCTGTTTGTTTAATGAATGTATTTGCTAAAATGTAATACAATGATGGCAGTACTTATCTGAGGATTTTACCATGCTACCAACAATCCATTTATCTCTAGATAGTAAATTTGCCCATACTTAACTACATTAACATCTAATTCATTCTTTCATTCATTTATACATTCAGAAAGTCAGTTGGCCTGATTGAAACAAGAGGTCACTGTATTCAAAATATGATCAGAAAAGTATTTTGGACTCAAGACCATCCAATCAGCATACATTTAAGATAAAGTATTGGAGCAATATAAACAATACCTGCTGATTGCTATCTGTAAATGAGGAATTCACAATATACAACTGACACAACTCAGAAAAGTGCTATGTCATCTGGCTATATTAATTGCTTTTTGCAATCACTGTGGGTGATTAAAAAGAAATTATATGCCTTCCCAAACTAAGTCCTTTTCCTTGTGGAAGAAAGAGCACTCCAAAAGGTCAATGGAAAGAAGAACAGCTGGTAAAGAGACAACTGACCATCTCTCTTTCCTCCCCTGCTTCTCTCATGCATACTCATGCACACATATCCAAACCGCCCACCCTTCTGTTTGACTAAGCTCAAAGCATCTGCAGTGAGGAGTCCTCTGCTCTCAATTTTCTCTTACCTTTCAAAAACAACCATCTCCAATGTGGTCCTGGTCTAAGGGACTAAAGTAAATATAAGGTCATCTCAATGTACTTCTTAGAAGTGGCTTTTCTGAGACCTTCTGAAAATACGCAATCTAGCTATGAAGCCATTAGGTCTTTCTTACTATCAGATAGATTCTGAAAGTAAAATATATGAGACGGAGAAGAACAGCTCAGTTCCTACCAAACTTTTACCAATAAAACCCAGTAATATCTCACAAAAGAAAGGGAAAATTATTTGTCTGCTTGTAAATTGTTGCAGTTACTTCATCAGGATTTGCAAAATAAATTCTTTTGGTATAGGCTATCAATTTCATTCTTGTATTCAGTCAAGAGGGATTGTGTCTTTCCAAAAAGGAGTAAATTCTTGTGGAGCAAAGTTTTAATAACAACCTTCTCGTGAATCAGAACCTTTATACTAACAATCAAAGGAAAGTTTTCAGTCTTAGCTCAAACAGGGAAGTTTTTGCTGACCTTGGTGATTCTTAGGAACCAAAATAACATTTCAGAAGACTAGCTAGTTCACAGTTAACTTTCTTTACAGACCAGACATTTCGGATATTTTGTAGCTAAGGCTCACCATGCAAATCCTGAACGTCTGCAGCCACAAGGCTGTACCCAGACTGGTCTAGGCAGCTACAGCCAGTATTCATAACAAGTTTTCACCCTACTTAACTTGTTAAAAAATTATGCATAATATAATATTTTCCAAAACACAAATTCAGTTATATTAAGTCATTAATTTCTGAGAAGCCCCATTGTTTTGTTCTGAAGCTCTGTGTCCAAATGCATCTGAGCTAAAAAAGTAGCAGGGAAAAATATGGTTTCATCTCACACTTCCTGTGAGATGTGGTTTGGCCGCTCAGTTCATGTCACTTAGGAATTAGAACCCCTTGTGAAGGTTCAGAGTCATGGAGCATGCTAAAAGGCAACAATGATTTAGTTACGCATCATCCCATTTCTGTCGCATCTGTTATACTGAGAAAAGTAGGAGCTGGTGCCACACCATGGAATAACTGCAGGGCTCTGGATGTTCCCTTAAACTGAAGGATTATTTAGCCACTGCTGTACGCTTTCTAGACAGGTGTTCTCATGCACTATCACACATTAAGAACAGATCCTTGGTGTTCTGTAGATCCTGTATTCTGATCTTCTAGCAGAAATGTCTCTAAACTTGCTTTGGCTTTGCAGAAATGTAAATTCTGATGAGGTGCCTGAAGAACAGATGGCAGGGTGAATGGCACTGTTAAAATCCTGATGAGAGAAGAAAAGCTTCACGTCTGGACACATCTTGTTGCACTGCGAGACTGATTTGAGCAGCTCCATTTCGTTTTCAGCGGACTGATAAGCTAGAGAACTATGAGTCTGTTCATCTGTGCTCTTGGAATTCCCCTGAAATCAGTCCAGTGGTTGCTTTGGCTCGACTGAAGCAGACCCAGTCAGTGGAAAGCAATCACTCTCTTTTCTGCGTCTGATCCAAACTCAGGGGAACTTTCATGATAGTTATCATCCTTCTTGCTAGATCAGGCCAATCTTGTGTGACACTATGAACATTTCACAGTCAGAGAGAAAATTAAGGAGAAAAAAATATACTATAAATCCATTCAGGCTGCAGAAAACAGTGATGGAATATGAATTTCTAAGAGGATGTTCTTGTGGATCACTTTTTAAAAAAAAAAACAAAAACGCTCCTTTGGTACATAAACAGTAACATTTTTGTAATTACCTTTGCAATTACTTTCTTTCTTCCTAAAGCAAATTCCACAAGTTAAGGACTGTAAAATACCGCTGATAGTTCAGAGTGCAGGCAGATTGGCCATTAAACAATCTACAGCTGGGCACATATGAAGGTTTCTACAGAGCTCTGGCAGATGAGTGGTATCACTTAGGGCTATCAAGTGCACAAAATAAAGAAACTAATCCAAGAAAAAGTTCTTAATCTTATACTTTTTGTGAGCAGCTCACTGAAAGTTCTCTGTGTTAGTTATTTGGTTAGACACAAGGCAAATGCACTGACAGCCATCAGTATTTTCCCTGCTGACGTAAACATTTACTATTTTCAGTAGGAAATTAGTCTTCTGTCATGTTCCTTTAAAAGTATTCATTGTGTTAACATTACTGTCAGTAACTTGATTTGCTAGACTGTGCAAAAACAGGTTTCTGGAGGTAACACCCAGTGCTGAAAAGAATTGGAAAGGACTTTATAGAAATGCTTTTTGTCTGATCTGATCAAAAATATTTAAAAATCAATACACTATGCCAGAAAGATTACCTTTAGACTACTTTATCACCTTTGCCTAATGACAGCTAACCTGGTGTAGTCTAACCATACACATCAATCTTCACTGAAAGCTTACACAGGCAGTTTGTGCTTTTATGTATTTTTACGCATGTTTAAACTTCAAGCTCTAGCACTAAAATATCTGTAACTCCTCTGAGTCATATTTCTCAATGATTCTTTCTCATGATGGCCTTTAAGAAAACATTAAATAAACTACAAAAGGAGAATATGTTAGAAAATTGATGCAGGTGAAATATCTTTGAGTGGTAAACTGCAGTTCCTTGAGCTGACAACTGGCGCTGTCTTAAATTTGAGTCTTGAATCTTGACTCCAGATTTTCAAAAAAGATACAATATGAAATATTATAATGGCTGAGGTCTCCTAGGTACCTTATGATATGTAGGACTGCCTTGACCTCTCTCAGGTATCCAGGATCCCTACATATGGCATAAAGAGATTATCAAATGTCATAAGGGAGCTCTCTCAGCTGGCCAGAAAGGAACCTGAGAAAATAAGTGCTTTACAGAAGGGTGACAATGATGAGGATAATTACCCAGCAAACAGAAGCAGCTCAGTTCAATGCGTTGTGGTACAAGAAGGGAGGAAGTATTTATGGGGCTTTATTAATAGAGGTAGAAAATTTGTTGACCCTTCTTTTTTTCTAGGCAGTGATTGGGGTTGGTTCTCTGGCAGAAAAAAAAACTCATATAAAGTTTCATATGAGAAAAAATCATATTTAATATTTTCTGAATAAACCATATACATATTACATGTTCAGTGAGAAGGAAACCCATCACTTCCTTCATGAGCTTTTTTAAAAAGTCAGCTCTGGTCAGCACTTTACTTTGTGAGGTGTGTTAGGCATGGCCTGACAACAATGGTGGGCTTGAATCCCACAGAGCCCTCACTGTGGACTACAGACAGTTTCAGAGTCTGTATTGGGCATGGGCATGCTCCGGCTGCTGAGCTGTATGGCCCGTCAAAATCTGGCCAGGTCCAAGAACACACAAAATATGTGGAAACCGTGTAACTTCAAAGTTAACAGAGGAGCAGAATAAGAGTTCTGAGCAGTGCGGTTTTCAATTTAAGTATCTTAGACTCACTTTGGTACCTAAAACCTTGAATTGAACTTGCCTTAATTTATCAGCTTTGGTCAAACAAAAAACCTTTCTGTTTTGCTGCTTCTGTGTGAAAATTAATAAAGCAAAATTTGACCTGCAAGAGCCAATAAATCTGAGTGTGGAATATTAGTTGCAAAATTATTTATTAAGAACATCTTTGAGGCTATTTCAGGTTGAGATTTTGCCCAAGTAAGGTAAAAATCTAATTTAAATACTACTGTAGTTTAAAGTTTGCATATGAATTACCATATACAGAATAGTTATTGAATTCAATATTACCATATTAAAACCAGTTAAATAATTTGAGTTTTAGTTTCCCTTAAGGAGATTTTTTTTTCTTAGCTAATGAAATTGTGTTTAGAAAATGCCATAGCTAATAGAAAACAAAATTGACAAAGAAGAAATTAAAACAAGATGGCTACAACTATTGCTTTCCTTTAAAGGAGAACTGCTGCTCTTTTTCAGTCATTTTGGTTTATGTGGTTCTATGTTTATATGTCAACTTCATATTGAAAAAGAATTCAAGAAATACATGCAAGGGGCAGATGACTTTTGTCTGAACATTTGCAATTTCCTTCAATAAGTATAGGAGGATACACTAAACAGAAAAGTTCAATTTGTATTCAGTTATTCTTCTTTATTTTCCTTCTATTAAACCCTTGCCATCCAGAGACTGTCATTGTTAAATGGCATGTTAAATCAGGAAATAAGAAATAAGAAAGAAATACATCTTTATTAATTTTATAAAGGAAAGAAACTGGCTTCCTAACTCAGAATTAAATTCAACCTGTACATACTTAGTAGAAAATAATTATGTTATGTCTATTTTATTTAGTTTACTTTCCTCATAGCAATGGATACAAGAAATTAAATTGCTGAATTAAAAATTATTGTTACAATGTACAAATAGCTATTATGGAATATTTAACTCAATTTACTAGAAACAGAATCCATAACACATTTCTCTGGAAATTAATACGGCAACATATCTATTAGTGATTACTTTCATCGTTTGAGTAAACTACATATCTAGCAAATGAAAAATCTGTTTTTCTTGATATAAAATACTTAAAATTTATTTAAAATAAGCAGACTCAGTCTAACTGTATTGCAAATATGTAATTCTCAAAGCAATACTATTTGCAAAATTTATCCCTGAGAATACTGTCTATCCCATATAAGAACAAACAACTGGTTTAAGACTTCATTAAAATGAATTAATTCTGCATACTTATTTAATTATAATTAATTCATTAATTCTCTTTGAAATTGTAACTCATTAAAAGTAGACATTGATACCGTGACGTACAGAGAATTAATTTTATCTTAAATACCTTCTCCTGTACTTGTAATAATAACTATTTTTTTTCTCTTTGGTTATGCCCTCCTGTCCAAAGAACACTCTTCAGATCTTCAGCTTTCTACTTGTTTAAGGAAGTGATTCTACTCAACCATGAAAAAACAGCATGGATTAATCCAGCAAATTAATAAATAGGCAAACTGTGACACCATTGGGGACTTTGGAAAGGTCAAATGAAATGGAAAACACAAAATGAAACAAGTGGATAAAACCAAAATAGATCATAATGACAGATACATATTTTTAATCACCCAAACACTATTTTATAAAAGGTGGGATATTGATTCAATTTAGTGAAAATGCAGAACTTTAACAGCTTCTCTGGATTTGCAGCTTTATAAGCAATCTTAAGCTAGTCAGCAACATTCTTTTTCAAACACAGTTTAGGAATGACATTTTAATCTCCATTGGTTTACTGGGTTATCCAAAAATAAGCTCTAAGACATTTTTAATTAGAAATTATTTTTTTCTATCTATCTTCTCCTCATCTATAAGGTGAGAAATTACACAGATAGTATTCCAAGCAGAGTCAGTAGAAAGGGCATAAACATTTTAGCAGATATCATATTTAGCATATTAATGATGAAAAATTTATCTTTTGTGATGTTTAGGACTGTGATAGAGGGGAAATTACATTGAAGACTAGTTCAGCTTTTGCCCAAAGCCTCCCACATTTCTATACAGGGCAGAATTCATTTTAGACATTGCAGGATTTGAAATGTGATTTTTTGTATAGACACTGCATTGGACACAGTGATTCTAATACTACCCTATGTAACCTCCAGGTAGGACAGGCATATCTCAATCATGGGAATTATCTTCTCTCAGAATTGATAGTCTGATTACATGACACTAATCCTGTGTTGCATACCAAAGCAAAGGGCAACTCTTATAACAGTGAAAAAAAACAAAACAAAAAACCCCCATCATTTCTTTGCAATATTATTCAAAACAGATGAGGAATTTTATCCAGAGCATTCTATGCTACTGCTTTCACAAGCTTAACCTAAAATAATTGAACTTTTGCACAGATTAAGCTGGATTTTCAAGGGTGATGACAGTATCACACTCCTGTTAATTAATCTCTCAGACACATTCATACATGATAACCCATACCAAACAGTGGCAGCTAGTGCTCAGGAGCATTAACTACAGAAAGACTGCTAAATGTTAGGAGGAGTTCTGTAAATGACTGTTTGATGAGTGGAAAGTCATGTTGTTCAAAGCCCTATGGTGTCCAGTAATGGCACCTTGAACAACAATTTTTTGGTAAAGCCAATAGACAATGTACTGCTCCAGTGAACTGGTACAGCTATTATTTGATCAGAATAAAATCATGCAGGCTGAATTAGGGTTTTTTTTTGCAAGAAAGTAAAGCTGTATAGATAGCCTGCCTGTAAAATAAATTTACCTGTTGTAAAGTCACGAGCAAACTGATCTAGCTTAAAAGGTGGATCTAAATTCAAAGTTGATCTTTCTTTGACCAAGATATTGAATTAGATGACCTCCAGACATCCCTTTCAGCCTACCTTACTCTTCAATTTTATGAAGTCAGAAAGTAAAAGTATGTAAACTGATGGAAACATAGATATATATGTTCACACAGATATTTTGGAAATTCAAGGACAGGAATAAATAGTGGAGAAAAAAGATTAGAAGAATAATATCTGCACTCGTCATGCCATGGGATCTTCTACAACATTAAACTACACTATGTCACATTTCGCTAGCAGAGACTTGCTCAGCAGAATGCAGTGATAGCAAACTGCATGCACTCCTAGATTCCTATTTTGCCTCCTCTCTCTTCCTGTGCCAATTTTGAAGCTTCATAGCACCAGGGGACCTTCTGTAAAGTTTGATGGTACCAACAAAGACATTCCAAACCCTCTGAATTCCATTTGCTTTGTCTGTCAAGTAAACACAATAAAAATTCCTCCAAGTTCAAGGCCATTTCTAACTGCAGAAAAGCAAGATACACCACAGAAACATTGATGAAAGTTTCTATTCATAAAGTGGTTTGTATTTGCTTAAGAACCATTTCAGCTTGCCAAAACCCATGAAGACTTGTGACCGGAACAGGTGATATTTCTGTAAAAGAAATTGCACACAGTAATTTTTTTTTCCAGTCACAACAATACTGTGTAGTTTCACATAATACTGTGTAAACTATGATGGGCTCACCCAGGACATAAATGAGCAAAGAATACAAGTGTTCTAATACCTCATTTCAAATATCAACATCCATTGCACTGCTGGTTACTCTACCTCTATCGTTACTCCTACTTCATGTTGGTGGGATTCCTGACACAGTGAAGTACTATGCAAGCACTGTCTAACCCTCTCCAGAGCACAAGAGAAAAGCTTTCCTCTGTGATTGATATGAATAATGACCAAGAATAATTCCAGTCTTCTGAACTGCATTCCACTGTGGAATGAACACTACCCCAAAGAAAGGAAGACACAGCAACAGAAGGAAAAGTTAAGTTCCCCTCTCGAAAGTAATGATTTTGTCTGTTAACATTCCTCCTTCCCTGGAGCTATTTTGCCTCTGGCATTTCTTGTGGTCTCAGTCTTGCTATACTTTCTTCCCCTCTCTCCTCCCTATATTCAGTAATGTTGCTTCTTTGGGACTCAGTAAAACCCTTACTTATCTACAGAATCCCAGAACATGTGAATGAAACTTAAAATCTTTTCAACTTACTTTCTCATCCCATTTTCCTAGTGCTGCTTTCAAAACATCCATTACAACAGAGTTTGATGAGAGGATCTCAAGATAACCAAGATTAGTCTGAGTGACTTCACAATTCTTTCCCCACTTTTTAAATTCTACATGTAAGTATACAGGTAAGAAGTTCAGTGAGAAACTATTCCAAACACTATTGTTCATACCTAGATGTGTCAATTTAAAACAACAGCCACCAAACCTATCCACAAGGTGGATTCTCTGGGTATAGTGTCAAATGTTGTCTGGTAAGAGTTTCAGTCACAGAAAATATGCCTCCATGATTTTACTGAACTATAGGGAGAGACTATTTAGCAATAGTGAGTATGAAAGGACATAAATATATTCTTTTTAAGATGTGACATTGGGGTATGAAGCAATTTTTAACAATCAACGCTTTTTAAATATCAGAAAAACAGTGTGTTTTTTTTTTTTAAAGTTTGAAAATATTTGAACGTTTTAAATATCAGAAAAACAGTGTGTTTTTTTTTAAAGTTTGAAAATATTTGAACAGTAAAAATAATTAATAACTAATCATGATGCATGAAGCACATGAAAATTTCTTATGTAATTGAAGAGCAGAAAGAAACTGACAGTGCTAGACCCTGAAGTCCCTTATTTATGAGTTCATCTTTTAGCAATTTATGCTTAGCGTGGTGTATGTTGGGTGTCAGCACTAATATATGAATATATTAGCGTTGCCGGGCTAACTGAAATAAGTTATAGCTGAGGAAAATAATAGGAAGTCATTCATTAGAAAGGTTAGGTAGTGTGCAGAGCATTGTCTGTGTATATAGCCAATGCCGTCAACATTAATTACAAAGACTATGATAGCAGAACTACTTGATAAAATATTCACTTTTCAAATATGCAGTGAGCTTTCAGATCACTGCTTGTTCTGCCTCAAACTAAATGCTGCAATAAACATGTGGCTAAACCCAGAGACAGCTGGAGATACTGTGGGTCTCCCACTCTCAATCAGGAGGAATAAGAGGTCTGTGTATAGCTGCAGGGCTACAGTCTCATGGGGATGCTGGAGATGTCATGGGGTAGCTCACACAACTGGAGTGCTCCAATGGCTGGATACTGGCTGTTCAGGAAAGAAAGGCCAGGACAGCAATGAGGGGGAGTAGCCCCTGATGTGAAGGAGCAGTGACAATGTGTGGACATTTGCCTTGGGAGGGATGATGAACCAGCTGAGAGCTTATGGGTCAGGATTAGAGGGTAGAACAATATGTGTTGGTGTTGTGTCGGGTGTCTGCTATGGACCACCTGATGAGGAAGAAGAATCACATGAGACCTTCCTCAGACAACTGGAAGAAGTCCCATGTTCACAGACTCTGGTCCTATTGGGGGACACTTCTGGAGTACTGTGTGCAGTGCTGGGCTCCCCAATAATAAACAGACATGGACATACTGCAGTTTGTCCACTAAGGCAGTGGAGCATCTTTCATATGAGGAAAGGCTGAAAGAACTGAGACTGTTCAGCCTGGAGAAGAGAAGGTTCAGGAGATCTTTTCAATGCATGTAAATGTCTAATGGGGGCTAGAGGGAGAGGAGTAAAGAAGATGGAGCTGGATAGCAAGACTCTTGTTAGTGGTGCCCAGTGACAGGACAAGAGACAACAGGCTCAAGTTGAAATACAGGAAATACCAATTGACCATAAAGGAGATTTATTTTATTTATTTTTTTTTTTTTTGCTGTGAAGGTTGTCAAACACTGGAATAAGGTTGTTCAGAGAGCTTGCGGAGTTTCCATCCTTGGAGGTATTAAAAACTGGACTGGGCACAGCCTGGTGGAGAGGTGACAGAAGCTTCAGTCATCTTCTGATTCTGTGTCACTAGAAATGGTACGCTTTGCCAGTAAAAATGCCCAGTGGAAGGACTGGAATCTAAAAAGAGCAATTTTGACATTGTAAATACAGAAATGCACATGCTCAGCTGTAATGGATGCAACCAAATTATTCTCTCACCTGGATTAGCTCACAGGTGCTAAAGTAGCTGTTAATCCTCTCCTTGGATTAAAATTGAAAGTACAATTTTGCCCCTAGGTGTTAGATGGAAAACTAAAATCCAGAATCAAGTAAACCAGAAAAGAAGATCTTGCTGGTATGCCATGTAGGTGGCCTGCAATATTGCCAGAATACATGGTTCAACCTTCTGTAGATCTGCTTCTGCCAACTGTAACTCACTGGCTTGTATTTTATATCTGATATTTGCCTTGATATTTTTACATAGGTTTAGCTAGTATTTTCCCTGCTATATCAGCATATCATAATAAAGAATTCACTGGTGGGAATGGCAGAAGCTTTGCTATTTGGCAGTTATACAAAGAGGTTGGACTAATATATTTGCAGGAATTCTGTACTGGCAGAATTAAACGTATTAAAAGTTTGCAGCAAAGGAGGAGGTGACTGAGTTAGGAGCCATTTCAGTCCCCTCATAGAGCTTGCCAAAGGAATGTGAACTGTGGACTTTAATCCTGGGGAAGCCAATAGGCACCTTGAAGGCTGGCCACGTTATGCTGCATAAGCATTGCCTTGAAAGAAGCAGAATGTTACATGAGGCTTCTTTGCCTGAAGCTTCTGCTGACCGAATATTCAGGAGGAATACAAAGATGCTTCTACTGAATCACGGGTCAGACACCAACTACAGAATTTTTCAGATGGGAGGACATCTGAGATACATATTCCTTCAATACATGTTCATTTCCATTTTCTTCCTAATATTAAATCACATTTATATTTACTGACCTTTTTTAAAATTAACATCTGGATGGAAGATGAACTAATTTCTGTTGATCAGATGTAAACAGCTGAATCCGTATTAGTTTTGTTAGCTTTACAGCTGGCTTTGGGTGCAGCCTTTTAGCATAATATATAGCGGTAAACAAAATGTCATTGATGCCTCAATTTTTTCTACCATCCCTGATTTCATAAGATTCTTATATCTTCCTTTATTTTCTGCTTCATTTATACATGGAACTAATAATCTACCATATGTTTTTTGTAGATATAGTATCTGCTGGCAATATAAGTGGGGAAAATTGTAGCAGACACCAATATTTAATTAAAAGTAAGATTCAAGTATTGTAATTATCACTGAGGATTTATACAGTTAAAATATAGCCCTGGGAAACAGCATTAGTCTTTTGTCAAATTGCATAGAAAGGAAATTCTGGAGGACCTCATCTGTGTCCCATCCCTTATTGGTAAGAGATAAATGCACAAGTTTGAATACTAACATCTCATATTGCTAAAATTAAAGTCAGAGGTTTAAAATTCTTCTCCTTCCCCTGCAATTGATTGATGTATCCAGTGGGAAATAATAATTCTAAGAGTTTATAACTTGAGCCTGAAAACCTTCTCTAGTGCTACTGTAAATATTATGTGTCCTGATTTCCATTTTCATAGAAATGTAAAGTGCTATAATAATTACTGTTTGTCTCTCATAAAAGACATGGCCAATTTTGTTATATGTATGTATTACTGGTACATTTGGATTTAGATAGGTTCCTATGATCGAGAGGTGGTGTAATTTTGAATGCCTCTCCTACTGAGTTTTCTTTAATACAGTTTTGGGGCTTTTTTTTCAGATTGCTGCTGTTTATTTTCTCTTTTGCTTTGTCATTTGCCTCTATCTTTGCTTTTTACCCATTCCAGGATCTACCCAGTCCATATATTTGGAGGATTTCTGAGGTACACTTTTTCAATGGAACAGGTTCTCCAATTAATATCTCATTTAAAAAACGGTCATCCTGCTGTTGCAGAAATAATGCAATTGTACATAGATGAACATATGGTAAGTGAAAAAAGAGAAAATTTCTTTCTTGTATCATTCTGATTTTTTTGTTTTGTCTAAGACAAATTAATTTATATACACACACACAAGCATACACACAGCAATAGCACCCAGTAGCAAAAAGCTGGGGAAGGAATAGCTCATAGACATACACATAGGCAAGACACATATAAACCATAGATAAAAGGATATATACTTTCTTTTGTCCTCAAAAAGTGAAAGTGCCAGAGAATTAGCATTTTGGAGACATGAGGGGAAAAGAAGTAGCAAAAATCTGACAGAGATCATCTATCAAGTTGATGCTGTTTTAAACCAGTGCATCTGTACTGTTTATGCTTCCCTCACAGCTGGCTTCTGTTTTACCTGTTAGCTTCCAGCTCAACAACCTTCAGGCTATCCTGAGGGCCATTTCTTCAAAATACTGTAAGGTTTTTCTGCATCTTACCCACTTACCTTTTCTAGCACAAACAGACTCAAATCCTGAAAAAAAATTGCAAATTTATACTTGTATCCTAGATATTCTACATCAAGGTGCAATTTTTTTTTTTTTGTAAGTCTTATATTCCACAAAAATTTCAATACTATTTATCCATCAGTGGGTGTTCTCTGCAAAACTTATTTTTGACAATGGAGAGTATTTTCATAGTATGTTTTCCAGATGTTTCAGTCCAGTATCTATCAATACTTATTACATTTTCTAGATATCACATACTTAAATCTTTTTTCCCCTTCTTTCATGTGTCAGAAAGTAATTATCTAACTGTCAGCATCAGCTATTCCATTTTATAGCTTTTTAATCAACAGTGTTTGTTAGTTCTAGGCAAATTACTCTCCAAACTTTCACTTAACCATCATTTCTTGTACCCAGAAGAATGAACTCAGGTGGTTTCCTGTACTCCTGATCTCCAATTTGCCCACCTCTAGGGAATTTGAAGGAAGGCTGCTTCCTCATGACATTTACAGGATCTAAAAAGAAGGTAGGTCAAGGTTCTCAGAATCCTTGTTTTAGGCTCTATGAAGCCTCAGGCATGCACCAGGTCATGTTTGGTTCATAATTGTACTAGAAGTATAACATTTAAATAACCCTACAGGGAATTGCTCAATTCTGCTGGTCTCCAAAACTGAAGGATACACAGGTTTTGTGCAGTTCTACATGTTAAACACTGATGTTTTCCCATAGCTTCCTTTTCCAGAATTTATCTAGTACTCAAATTTGAGTTGTTTCTTTGCTTCTGTAAATTTTTTGTTACATCTCGTTTTGACAGGAAAATTTGTGTCACTTTTGTCTTTTTTGCTATCAAGAAGACAATAAGCAAGACCAAACATCATAGAACATTTTCAATTAGCTAATTAGCTAAAGTTTGTTCACAACCAGTTTTATCCAGACAAATCTGTTCTCTGCATTTATAGTAGAAACTGAGAGAAATTAAACTTATTGAGAAAAGGTCAATTGAGACATTACGTTGAACTTCCTAAAATTAAGGATAATGGCCTGGATATCTCATTGCTAGCACGTGTTGGCTCAGAAGGCTTTGGAATCTCCATCAGTAGAAAGTTTTAAGAACAGCTCCTGACAAGCTGCCCCTGTCTTAAAATAGGGGAACAGTCTAGATACTCTGAGATTCTTCCAGCCTTAGCTTTCCTATGACAAACGTTATACTTCACCAGACAGCTCTCAGAAAATGTGCATTAGTCACTGCTAAAATGGAAAGGAACTCATTTCACATTTCAGTTTCAGATAAAGTGCTTAGGTGAACAAACAAGAGAAAGCTGGGAATCCAGGTAGATAGATAAAGACATAATAAACCAAAGAAGAAAAAAAAATCTACAATACAAATACAAAAAAATAAAAAATATCTACACTTGGGAAAGTTATCTTAATTAGCATCTGTAAATCATATATATAATATGTGCATAAAATAATTTGTAAAGGTAGGCTAAGTAATTTTAACTGTCCTTAAAAAAAGCAGAATTACTTCTTAAAATGCAACCTAAGCCAAATAAATTACATAAAATTATATTCCCCTTTTTATTTTGGAAATCTAGTACCTAGTCTAGTACCAAAGTTTTATAATTCCTAAATGTTATTTAAGCATATCACTGTATTGTTAGAGCTGGTGTTTTGGTTTTTTTTTTTTTTTTTTAATTTGGGGTTTTCCCCATCATAGCCATCTCTACATTATCCAATATAGCCTACTAGCCTAAGATGGGAACATTTATGCTATTAGCAATCACTTTATTCTTTTTCTTAAAAATTCTGGATCTGTTGTCCAGGTTAAAAAAGGGTGGCTCTGGAATTTGAAAAAGGACTAATTATGAAATACTTCTGAGGGATGGAAAATTTTATCTTCATTTTATGACATGATCAGAGAATGATAGAATAAACAACATGAAAAAAAGAAACCATTAGATCATTTGTCCGTCTTGTACTTGGGTCAGGGACTGAATATGAAATGGGCATCTTGTCAGACTACATTTGAATAAGCCATGCTCTAGGTTTTATTTTATCATCCCTAAGAAGTCAGATGAAAGGCTGATGGTGCTCTGTGTCAAGAATTCACTTCTATTCGCTATGTTTTTCCATTCAAAAAATTATTTTCCATTAAAAAAATAAATTCTTAGTCATTCCTTGTTATATTCCCTTTGACATAATATTTTGCTAAATATTTTCTCTCCTTTGCTACTTTTTTATGCACACCAGGTATGTATAGACTGTTATCATCTGCTATTGCACTTAACTAGTGTGGTCACAAAATTATGTGGTACTAAAAATGTGACTAATCATCTGAAAATTGTAAATGTCAGTATTTTGATGGTAACTGCTGTCTAAACTCTTAAGTTTTTCTGGTCACTCCTTTTTTCTCCATAATGATTTTGGTTGCTCTTCTCTGAACTCACTCCAATATGTCCATCTTTTGAACAAATCACTTCCAGAATGTAACACAATATTCTAGTTGGAACTGCACTACTGCCATATCATTAGTTATTAATGTGATGTATGTTGATATTGATTGATGTGGTAGAATGATGCGATACTATGAAGTAGATTCCTTTTTAAATGAGTCAACATTTAGAGTTAGGTTTCCAGCATTCACTCCACATTTTGTAAGGCATAATCTGGAAGAAGAAAATAAAAATATGGTTTTATTTAAAAGGAAAATAAGAAGAATCTAATCTTTGAAAATATGCAGAGATATCAACAGTTAAATTTATTCTGTGTCAAGATGAGCAGGGTGATAAAAGCCAGATAAGACAGCCCTCAGTCAGGGCCTTCTGCATTGGATAATGGCCAATAATATGATCTGACTGAAGCCAGGTTCCTCACTTTACCAAATACGTTTACTTATCAAACTGTGCAAGACATGATTTCTATTACTCTGACCTTGTCTGAGTGTCTCAGTCACACAAACTGTGACTTGCATCTTTTCTTTGGTCTTCTTCATGAGAATGAATCCAGAATTGATACAGTCAAAAGACTGCAGGTTTTTCAAATCACTGGCAACTAAATATCTGAGTCAATTCTTATTAAAACATATCTAGTTAATCTTTACCATCTATGATATAAATTTCAATGGTTTATCTGTAGCTGATTGTTTGCTTTTAACCTCATGGGTCAGATTTACAGAAGATTAAGTGTGAGATGCAATGGAGCCAACTCATTCCTGTGCAGTAAGAAGATGCAAAAGTCACAAAGAGCTCTAATTCCTCACCTCCACTCTCCACTAGCAGAGAGCGCACTGGCCTTGCTCAGTTCAGTCCTCTGGGACAGTTCTCTCACATGCACTGGGTATCTAATCCTGTAGTCTCCATCCCAGCCTCACCCCTGTATTTGAAGGTCCCAATCCACTGTGTGGTTGCTAGTTTAACAGAACATAGCTGCTTTACATAACATCACTACAAAACATCATGAAGATACTGGATTGAGTTTGTACCACTTAAATTAATGGTGTAAAACTCTAGGCAGATATGCTCTGGTGTATGTGGGGATGCATTGGACCTGCTCAGTCACTAGCTTACAGTGTAAATAGAGTCCAAAACAGTGTTAATACTATTAAGTAAAAGCAAAACAAAACAAAAACAAACAAACAAAAAGAAAAACTCACCAGGGACTGAAAGACAGAGAACTGGTATCAAAGTTTTCTAGTGATCTTCATGAAGCACTGTTGGTTTCTGAGAATTAATGTATATTCTCTATAGGCATGAGGTCCCATATGGCTTTTTTTTCTTTTATAAAGGATACAAACTTTTTGGTAATATCATCAAGACCTGATTTTGTAATACTAAATGTAGGTATCTTGCTTGGGTATATTAATTTAGAAGTGTAATTAGTTGCTATATACTTTTTCTGGTATCCATGGAAAGAGATGAGAAATCTTCAAGACTGATTTCATACCTCACTGTCTCTAGCTAATTGGACATTTCTGATTTTCCAGGTGAAAAGTAGGAGACAATATACTATGACTTAATACTGAGTTTTATAATTCAGGAAAATCATTGAAGGAAATCAATGGGGGTTGATACTTTAAGTTTAGATCGAGCATAATAACTTTATCAAATAATCGTTTTAAGAAACCTAGAATAGCTACACATATTTTAAGGATACTTTTGGGTTATTCTCCCTGTGTCTTCATTTACCATCTATTAAAAAATAACCAAAAATGTACTGAACAACTCCTACCTAACTGAGCAATATTAGGAAAAGCTAAGAATACACCAGTGAAAGCCTATTAAAAGATTTAGTGGTCAGAGAAATTAAAATGTAACTTCTTGCCCAAAAATCTTAATGCATATGTCAAAGCTGTATATATGCATGTATTGTAGCTTCTCAGGAGATGTCTCATGTAGTTTGAATCTTGTTATGTGTTCTAATCATTTACTTGATTTAAACAAGATGTTTAACCTAATAGCAACTATTCTGATCAGCAGAGAGAACTTAAATTAACATTTAAACTTCTTTTATTCTGAGATAAATTGGAATTATTAGGTGAAAAGAGGAGACATTTATAAGTGAAATAAACTTGGAACTCTCCCCAGTCAACATGGCAGCAGGCATAAGCAAGGTTTTAAATTTAATTTAGAAACCAGCTGAAAAATCTGAACAGATTATTACTTTCTCTCTTAGATTTTTGTTGTTTTGTTTTTTTTTTACCAGCCCTCAAGAAACAAATAAATTTAAATGTAGTCATTCCTTAATTTAAAGAGAAAAATGTGTCAATGAAAGCAGAACAGGCAAGGATTTGGAGGTCTTATATAGCAAAAACTGTGGGCAAAGTTGAAAAGATGAATCCTTGACACCTACTTTAACAAATCTGTTATTACAGTCTATAGTAGGAAAAACCTCTTTTGCTTCTTACAAATTGGGGTGTGAATAATAAATCTTGGTGTCAGATACCATACGCAGTTTTCTTCTGCTTAAAGATACAAATCTTTTACTGCCCTGATTAAGGCAGGTGGAAATTAAGGACTGCACAAAGGACTGAATTAAGGCTGTATAGCAATCTCTATTCCTGCCACTTCTGGATATGCAGTGTAAGATTTTGGCATTTTCTACCTTTTGCATGATTGATTTTACAATCTTAATGATGTTCCTTTGATGCTTATCTTCAATGAGATGGAAAATCTGCTCAAAATTAATTTAGAGCACATCTCAGAGATCTTGGCAGATGGAGAGACCTTACCATCAGCCTCTAGGACAAAATTAACATGCCTTCTATAACTCTGCATGTCCTAAGAGGTCTCCTGGTTATCATTCATCTATATGACTGTGGGAAAATTAACTTGATTTTTAAGTATTTCTCTTGCTGGCAGATGAGAGAAGAAAAAAAAATGTTGCAATTTGCAGCCTTTGTCTGATCTGGAAACTTGTGTGCCCATCTTGCAGCTCTTTCAGACAACCCTTCATTTTTTCTGGAAAACCAAACTTCATAATGTATCACTGCTGAGCTTTTACTGAGCTTTTACTGCAAGAATGAGGTTTCATCCCTCATTCACAGAGTGGTTGGGGTTAGCCTACAGCAGCTTAAACTGCAAGATGCCTCCCGCAACACCGGTTACCAGACAATATACACCACTTTGGCATAAACATATATAATCACTTCTTGGAAATTAATTCTAAACATTGGGATGAGTTTACTGGAAAATCAATAAAAATATTATGTGAGAGTGGATGGATAAGAAGATAGTGTCATTCAATTAATTTCAGAGACTCCACTTCAGCCACTGTAGTATTAACACCCATCAATGTATATAGGCTATATAGATGATAGATATATCTGTCATCTAACCCATTGAACCTGAAGAACAAACAAATCCTTAAGGACCTGTTTGTTTTGGGTTTTTTTTTTTTAATTTTGTTTTGTTCTATTTTGCTTTCATTCAGGACAGAGAATACCAATAAGTGATATTTCTTTCAATGTGAAAAGAGTCTATCAGGTTCAAGCATTCAGCTGCATGCAGCCTGTAACAAATACTGGCCCAAGAGACTTTTCCCATTTTCAGTCATTGGTTCTGGTCCTCAGACTAAGATTTGTGTACATCATTGGACCCTAGCCTGTGGGGAAATGTCTTGAAAGACATTAAAAATTTTGTTATTGATTATGATTAAGACTGGCCCAAGCACTTGCCCCAGACATGCTCTGCCAAGGCATGTTGGAGTGTGGATTACAAAGATGTTTTGGGACTGTTCCAGACTTCAACTGTCTTGGCTAAAATAAGGTAAAAGATAAATCTGATAATGGTAAGTAGATTAATATGATAATACTTCCTAGAACTATGTTTTGGGATATATCCCAGCATCTTGGAAGGTCTCTTAAGTTGTGGAAAGCCAGATTCTCTAAAGCAGTTCTTGTAGCCAAACAACATATATTGCTTTAGATGGAAAATAGATTCTCTCCAGGGACAGAAACTTGGCACATTAACTTGGGGGAACTAGAAGCTAAGAAATGAGTGCAGTTTCAAAGAACCGGGACCTCGAGACAAATCTGAAAAGCTTTCATCCAACTTTTTACAACCTTTGATTAATCATTAGAAATTGAATACTGAGTTTTCCTTCCACTGTCTCAATCTCTCCAGTGTTTCCCCCACCCCTGTAGACATTCTGTCTCCTTGCCCAAGAAATCCTCCAGCCCCCTACTTCTTATTTGGCTAGTTCCTTGTTTCATTTCCAGTTCATTGGTCTCCTTTTCTGCTGCTACAGCCTTTAATCACCCTCCTACTTATGTATAAGTGCTTCCTAGTCCCAGCTTCTTATTGCAAATATTTTGTAGAGTCACCGTATTGCATATGTGTTGCTATGTTGTATTGAGTGCTAGGGCAGATCTGAGAAGGCTTTTTTCAGGCAGAACCTTTTGGAGATTTTACTGATGGATGCTAACCAGCTTCTGCTGAGTCTTAAAAGCTTATAATTCAATACAATCTCTACTTCCTCTGTGGTGGAGAACAAGAAATGTGTGCTTTCACCAGTTGTTGCATGCATTAAATGATACCTCAAACTGAGTTTTGTGTGCTTCACTTAAAATTTATATTCACCTAAATTTTTTTATATTTATAGTAAATTTTTATTATTCCTACATTTAGGAAAGCATGTGAGAATTGTTCAGGAAACAATTTGTAACTGATGGTGCACCCTGATTTTACAAGCAACTTAGTCAACAATTTCTGGGTGAGAAAGTTTTGTCTGTAGCACTAGGACAGCTACTGTATATTGTCGAGTTGGCATTGGATCCAGCCTGAGATAGCAGTGGCAGAGCTGTTTTGCAGGGAGGTAGGTATTGAACAGGCTTCATGCTAAACTATGACTATTCCATCAGCCTGTGGCTCCACAGCCTGCCAGGGAGGAAGAAGCAAAGCCCACATTGACACAGCTAGGCCAAATGCCTGGATTGCAATTTTATTTGACCTTGGTTGTGTGTGACGGTGGGCCTTTCAGTGATGGAGCTCAAAGTCCTGAATCTGAAAAGAGGAACAAACCTGGTCCAAATTATGATACAGTGAATTGAGTTTCTTAACAATTTTAATGTTTTTTTCAGTTGTTTTCATTTACATCCAATGAAAATTATATGTATCATTTCATGTTTTCAAAGGAACAAGAATTAGCAAAAGAAAGAAAAAAATCTGCAAAGGTGATTGGATGGGCAGATTTTACTTTCTCTGGGTTGGCGTTAGAAATATGGCTATATCGGAATTATTGAGTCATTACAGCACATAATTTAGAAAAAGATTTTAAAAAAATATTCAGTTCATGTTGCCACAAATGATGATATAAAGATGATGCTGTACAGTAATAGTATAAATGCAGCATTGGTATAAAGGTTGCATTTAACTTTTCTGATGGATATTTTAAGAAATTGCTAATGTGTCTTATGTCATACTGGAGTTGTTTAGATCTGTATTTTACTCCTTTCCCTAAAGTGTTCTTTTTCTGAAGAACCATAGAGAGTAACCTCATGGGTGGCTTTGCTGATGTAAGATGATGATCACTAGAAGCTAGAAGCTTTTTGACACATCTGAAAATTAACTACAAAAATAGTTTCTTCCAAAATACTGACCTGATTGGTTGTTTATGTGACCCCACCAGTGTTGGTTAGAATGGCAAGAACTGGGAATATAGTATTAGAGAGGGTGGAGAAAGAGACCCAAGGAAGACTTCAAGGAACAATAAAGATTTAGTTTGGCTTTTATTGCTTGTGAGGACACAAGCTGAAATATACATTGAAACTTCATTACACTGAAATGTTGAAGAAGCATCAGATCTATTTTATCATGGAGACTCCTCTTTCAAACATGAGATGCTGGTGACATGGACAGTGGGATTGAGTGCACCCTCAGCAAGCTTGCAGCAACACCAAGCTGTGTGGTGCAGTCAATATGCTGGAGGGATGGGATGCCATCTAGATGGACCTCGACAGGCTTGAGAAGCGGACCCGTGTGAACATCATGAGGTTCAACAAGGTCAAGTGCAAGGTCCTGCACATGGGTTGGGGCAATCCCAGGCACAAATACAGGCTGGGTGGAGAATGGATTGAGAGCAGCCCTGAGGAGAAGAACTTGGTGGTGTTGGTTGATGAGAAGCTCAACATGACCTGGCAATGAGCACTTGCAGCCCAGAAAGCCAACCATATCCTGAACTGCATCAAAAGAAGTGTGACCAGCAGGTCAAGGGAAGTGATTCTCCCTATCTCCACTCTCATGAGGCCCCACATGAAATACTGTGTTCAGCTCTGAGGCCCCAAACATAAACAGGACATGGAACTGTTGGAGCAAGTCCAGAGGAGGGCCACAGAGATGATCAGAGGGCTGGAGCACCTCTCCTATGAAGACAGGCTGAGAGAGTTGGGGTTTTTGAGCCTTGAGAAGAGAAAGCTTCAGGGAGATCTTATAGCAGCCTTCCAGTCCCTGAAGGGGGCTTATAAGAAAGCTGGAGAAGGACTTTTTACAAGGGCATGTAGTGATAGGACAAGGGGTAAGAGCTTTAAACTGAAAGAGAGTAGATTTAGATTCGATGTAAGGGAGAAATTCTTCCAGATCTAGTGGAAGGTGTCCCTGCCCATGGCAGGGGGTGGGGTTTGGAATTAAGTGATCTTTAAGGTCCCTTCCAACCCAAACCATTCTTTGAGTCTATGATTCTATGATGTGCTGCGAAGTAATTGTATGCACAAATTCATTTCCTTTGATGTCACCTCTCATTTTAAATTAACATTGAGGTTTCATACTTTTGGCTCTGCAAACCTACTCGGTCCTGCTCTGTTCATTTTTATTCCTTTTGCACTAGTGTCAAACAGGGGAATTAAGAGTTGGAATACCATTTGAAACTAAGCTTACAAACAGAAAAAAAAAACAAAACAAACACCCTAAGACCTTGGCTCCAACAAGAGTTATGCATCAGTAAGAGTAGTATGCCAGTTTTCACTGTTGCCTTAAGGAATTTATTCACATTTCTTTAAAGTTGATCTATATACCTGACATTGCACTCAATGGGACCTACAAATGCAAACACAAATGCAAATTTAAAAAAAAAGGGGGGGATGGGGACGACACGACACAAAAAAGCCCCAGAAATCTATTTTAAGAATCATGCTGCTTGATACATAGATTTCCTCCAGAATCTAGCTTTGGCATATTTTCATAAAAGATAAGCAAATGCATAAACTTCACATTCTAAGTATAAGACATATAGTTTTTGTCCATAATTCTATGATCAATGAGAACTAAACCAGCATCTGAAATATGTCTATTGACCAGCTCTATTGCATAAGATAATACAGAGAACGTGGACTATTATGAAAATATAATTTGGTATTCAAATAGCATGCATTTAACAAATACACAGTTGATCCCAAAGCTTGGAATTTCATATCATAGTTTTCTTGGATTCATATTTATACTCTTTAATGTATTTTGATACATTAAATATATAGTCTTACAGACAGCAGCTTATCTATAATCTCTTGCTTCAGGGTGTGACACTCTGAAATAATTTTATAGAAAACCTTCTGTTTAAATTTGATAACCATTAACCATAGGCTTTTACAAATTTCTATCCAGTCATGTCTGATTACATTTCACTGCATTCCCAATATACGAGCAAAGAAGTACTAATTAGCCAACAACTATAATATTAGGCTCTATATAAAGTTGAGTACTGCTTTTTCCTTAGTATTTTTTAAGTAGTTTGATTATTCTTTTCTTCTTAAACACATAAATGATTTTCCACAAATTGAAACCACCACAGTCCTGGTTTAGTGAGGGTATGCTAACAAGGTTGTTAAAATTTTAACAGAGAAAGTGAGAAATAGTTAAGATTAGAATATTTGCATATACTAATTCGAGATATTTATAAAATCATCTTTTCTGTAATAGCCTTGCATGGTAAGGCTTAAGTTAGCAAACGTCTTTTCTAGGAACACAGGACGAGCCAGGGCTGCCACACACTTAGGTTTCCCCTCATCTGATTTGAAAGGAGGTCCAAAACACAGTGAAGGCACAGAGGAACCAATGAAACACTGAATAAAGCTTTCAAGAGAATTTTGAGATATCAACTACTGCATTAAATTACCAAACCAAACTAAAACTCTATTTTGTATGTGAGTCACCTTTTAGGTTTTCTTTTACCCTTTTTTCTGTTTATCTGTCATTCATAATTGTTGTTGGGGACTATTATTGTTGTTGTAGTAAAACAGTTGCCTTAAAATAGGCTAATGATAACTGCAATCTGTTATGTTGTCTTTGACATTGGTTGGCATTTAAAAAGGATGAAAAATCCAGGGCTAGATAAACACATACAGTTTATTAAGAGTTCTTTTTTTCATATTTGATTGCTTTGCTCTCTGCCACTCCAGGGTTTGTGTATCTTTTGCAATTTTATTCTGTTTTGTTCAGCTGCCAAAATTCTCATTAGAAGTGTAACAATCTGATCCTTTGTCCTGTTTACCATGCCATCTCCCCCAGAGCTGCTAAGGTGGTTTTGCAAAAGAGGACAGGCAAGGAACCACACTTCAGAAGAATGGTCAGGGATATGAATGCAGATTTGAGGTAGGAGAATGTCTGGAAATCTTCTAAATACACTGAAATCTTGGAGGGTGTTGTCCCTTTTCACCCACCAGCACACTTACTGCTCCTTTGGCCACTCTGTTTTCAATGTTTCTTGTACTCTATAATAAGGGATTTCCATCACAACATGGAACTCAGATACCATGTACATGTAGAAAGAGAGCTAGGTCCTGCATATGTGTGGGGTTTTGTATACTGATTTTTGTATGTGTAATGGGCGTGTAAAGGCCATGATTAATTCATTTTTTGTCCATGGATTCCACGAAGGGGGTAAGATGAGTAGGGCATAAATTCCGTAATGTGCTGTATCTCAGACATCTATTATATACGACGCTAGCTTGGAATTCTTAATTGGCCATTGTATATTTTGTATACCTCCAGTGTCTTATAATTTCTTTTCTTTAGGTAAAACAAATATCTCCAAATTTTCATTACGTATTCATATGTAAGTCTATCTCCTTCATTATGTTTATCCTTCCTCTATGCCCCTTGATTTAATGTAGCTATTGATGGCTACAGGCTGTTCAGAAAGGACAGGCGAGGAAGGAGGGGCGGAGGCGTTGCCCTTTACATCAAGAAATCATTACAGTGTGAAGAGCTGTCCCTGAAGAATAGCCACGAGCAGGTCGAAAGCTTATGGGTAAGAATCAGAGAGAGAGGCAACAAAGGGAACCTGGTGGTTGGTGTCTACTACAGGCCACCAGATCAAGAGGAGCCGACTGATGAAACATTCTTCCTCCAACTCCGGGAAGCTTTGCGCTCGCAGGCTCTCATCCTACTGGGAGACTTCAACCACCCCAACATCTGCTGGAAAACCAACACAGCAAGCTGTAGGCAATCCAGCAGGTTTCTCGAATGCATTGAGGACAACTTCTTAAGACAGGTAATAGACACCCCTACCCAAGGGGATGCGATACCGGACCTGGTGGTCACCAATGCAAGCGAGCTCGTCGGAGATGTCAAGATCAGAGGCAGCCTGGGCTGCAGTGATCACGCGCTGGTAGAGCTCACGCTCCTGAGGGAAATGGGAAGGACAAAGAGTATAGTCAGGACCCTGAATTTTAGAAAAGCCAACTTCCAGCTCCTCAAGGAGATAGTCAGTAGGACTCCCTGGGAAACGGCCCTCAGGGACAGGGGAGCAGAACAGAGCTGGCAGATCTTTAAGGAAGTGGTCCACAGAGCGCAGGAGCTATCGATCCCTAGGTGTAAGAAATCAAGCAAAGAAGGGAAGAGACCAGCGTGGTTGAGACAGGAGATGCTGGTCAAGCTAAGGAGGAAGAGGGAACTGCACAGGCAGTGGAAGCAGGGACAGGCATCCTGGGAAGAGTATAGGGAAGTGGTCCGGTTGTGTAGGAATGGGGTCAGGGAGGCGAAGGCGCAGCTGGAGCTTAACTTGGCTAGGGATGCAAAGAATAATAAAAAGGGATTGCGAGGGGTGGCCAGCGGGCTCTGTGGGTGGTGTGCCGGGAGCAGGCGAGGAGGAGGAGGAGGAGGAGGAGGTACGGTACACATGCCCCACACTGCCAAGTTTCTCTTGGAGGGTCCTAACCCTTCATTAAAGCAACCGCTCTGCCCTGTGAGAGGGGTGGGGGGTTATGAGGCCCATTTGCAGGGTGTTGCTGGTGCTCAGCTGGAAGGGAGGGTGCGATGAGCAGCTGCAGCCGGCCGGTATGCAGTGACCCGGGGACACGCTGGCCTTCATGCCCGGGAGCCTCAGCCCACAAGTGCTCCGAGCTGCCGCGCGTGTTTGCCATACGGTAAAGTCTCTTGCAGCTCTGCTCGTTTTCACAGGTCTCGCACTTTGCTTTCGCTCTCCCAACAGGCGGTGAAATTTTTTTCTTGAAGCTAGTGATGCAAGAGCATAGTCCTCATTGAAACAGGGCAGCTGGAGTGCTTGTTGGGATAAAAACACATGGGGCTAGCACCGTATCCCTCGCCTCTCCGAGCCCCGGCGAATTCGCAGCAAATGTACAGTCCTTATCTCCATCCAAGCCTTGCAGCAGGGTGACTGCAGCCGTTTGGTTATTGGTTTCTTCCTTTCAATCTCTTTGATCACGTGCCATGATTAATCTGATCTCTACGAGGCGGGATGAGTGGGAGTCAGAAGCGAAATTGTAATCGTCTGTGCCTTTGGCATGCAGGAATGGAATAATTTTGTAGTCTCATCTCCACGCTGGTATCTCTAGGAACAGCCTCCATCACTTTAACAGCTAACAACACCACACAAGGCTACAGGTACAGGCTGGGGGAAGAAAGGATCGAGAGCAGCCCTGCCGAGGGGGACTTGGGGGTACTGATGGATGAAAAGCTGGACATGAGCCAGCAATGTGCGCTGGCAGCCCAGAAGACCAGCCATACCCTGGGCTGCATCAGGAGAAGCGCAGCCAGAAGGTCGAGGGAGGGGATTCTGCTCCTCTACTCTGCTCTGGTGAGACCTCACCTGGAGTACTGC
>NW_009259239.1:4020346-4074025 GCF_000687185.1 Egretta garzetta | reverse complement strand
GCATCCAGCCCGTGAGCCCTCAGCACAAGAAGGACATGGAACTGTTGGAGCGGGTCCAGAGGAGGGCTACTCAAATAATCCAAGGGCTGGAGCACCTCTCCTATGAGGACAGGCTGAGGGAGTTGGGCTTGTTCAGCCTGGAGAAAAGAAGGCTGCGGGGAGACCTGATTGCAGCCTTTCAGTACTTAAAGGGGGCCTATAGGAAAGATGGGGATAGACTTTTCAGCAGGGCCAGCTGTGACAGGACAAGGGGTAATGGTTTTAAACTAAACCAGGGTAGGTTTAGACTTACTTACCTTATAAGGAAGAAATTCTTTAGAATGAGGGTGGTGAAGCACTGGAACAGGTTTCCCAGAGAGGTAGTGGAGGCCTCATCCCTGGAAACATTCAAGGCCAGGTTGGACGGGGCCCTGAGCAACCTGATCTAGTTAGTGGTGTCCCCTCACTGCAGGGGGGTTGGACTAGATGACCTCTAGGGGTCCCTTCCAACCCAAAACATTCTATGATTCTATGATTTTATGATTTAAAAGAATTTCTTCTTTTAACTACTTTTCTTTTAGACTTAGGCTGAAATAACTGGGTATTAACTTCTTCTGACTAATATATATGTTTTTTCTTACTTAAGTATTTACTTTTTTAATCAGTGTACCACATTGATAAATAACGATCAGCAAAATATGTGAGCTAACAGATCTTGGGACTCCTCTTTTCCTTTTTTATATTGATGGTCACTCACCAGTTTGAATTGTGGGGTCCCTTCCAACCCTTGCGATTCTGTGATTCTGTGATTTTCCTGTGCTTTTCAGAAGCGTCACCTGCATAAAATGTTTAAGAACATGTAGTTGCAACAATGTGCTCCACTAGGAATGCAACTGTTTGTTTAAACCCTACAAAATCGGTTGATCTTTCTGAAAGTGTATTTCTCTGTATTAAACATTAATCTTACAGTGTTTCAAATGAAAAGGAAGGACTGTATGTATGTATGTTTAAATCTTCCAAACTTTCAACCTGCTAATACCTGTAAAACACAATCAGATTGAATTTCATCAATATAAGCTTTATCATTCCAGGTCAAATTTATCATGTTCTCAACAAAGGATTGTAGCATTTTTGTTTCTGATATCAGCATTTATTACTTTGAAACCAGAATAGCAGCTTTCATCTTTTATGGCATAAGACATAGAGACTGCAGCAGGATGACAGAATGTTCAATGACAAAGGTAGGATGCGGGAAAAAGGTTTGGCTGATCTCTGAGATGATTTGTGTCACGCCACCATCTTCATTTCCATTGTGTAAAGTAGAGACATCCTTTAGCTCATTTTGAGAATAATTTTAATGTTCAAATCCTATTCAGTTTTACATTTGGTATTAAAGATTAATACTGTCTTTCTGATATGAGATTATGTTTCTTCAGGCAGGACACTGAAAAAGAGATTTTCATTGTGAATAATAGTTAGTGTCATCTGAAATCTATTAGTCAACTAGTTTCAAGTGTTTTCTCATAGTTCAAACTGTGTAGATAAACTTGAAATTAATGACCTCAATGATCAGACTATTGTAGAAAGAAAAATAATTTAGAAACAGTGAGTATAAGAATATGATGATGTCTAGGAGAACATAGGAAAATCTGCATAACATGGGGCTAATTTATGCTGGCACAGATACTATGTGTTAATACAAAATATTTCAAAATACCTTATCAGATTTACTGATTATTGAGATTATGGATGTTCTTTTTTCCCTGTCTGTGTTTTATGATATTTCCATCTTCTACTGTAGAATTATTCAATTGCCAGTAGGGTTTTCTGACTACTTCTTGATTGTGTTCATAACAGAGAGAGCTCTGAGCTGTGGCTGGCTTTTTATGACTCCAAAAACTATTAACCATGTCTCAGAGGGTGAGGTTTGGTGTAGTTCAGCCACGTTATCAGTTTCTTGGGAGCACTACACTCTGTACCTTAGGCAGAACATGTGTGGACTGTAGTTACATTAAGTTATGAGTAATAAGACTAAATCTTAAAACACAGCAGTGCAGGGGGACGGGAATGGGGGTTGAGGTCCATTCATCATGCACTGTCCAGCCTGGGTCCTTCCCACGGGCTACAGGTCTTGAAGAACTGCTCCAGCATGGGTCCTTTCCATGTGTCCGTTCCATGGAGTGCAGTCCTTCAGGAACAGACTGCCCCAGTATGGGTCCTCGTGGGGTCACAAGTCCTGCCAGCAAACCTACTCCAGTGTGGGCTCCTTTCTCCACAGGTCCACAGATTCTGCCAGGAGCCTGCTCCAGACCCCATTTCCCACAGCATCCTTTGGGCATCCACCTGCTCCAGCATGGGGCCCTCCCCAGGCTGCAGGTGCAGATCTGCTCCCCCATGGGCCTCCCTGGGCTGTAGGGGGACATCCTGCCCCACCATGGTCTTCACCAGAGGCTGCAGGGGAATCTCTGCACCTCTTCCCCCTCCTTCTCCACTAATCTTGGTGACTGCAGAGTTGTTTCTCTGACATTCTCACTCGGCTGCTGTTGCACAGTAGCTCTTTCCCCTTCTTAAATATGTTAACACAGAAACACTACTACCACTGTTGATTGGCTCAGTTTTGGCCAGCAGCAGGTCCACCCTGGATCTGGCTGGTACTGGCTGTATCAGGCCAAGGGGAAGCTTCTGGCAGCTTCTCACAGAAGCCATGTCTGTAGCCCCTGCTGCTACCACAACCTTGCCACGCAAACCCAATACACTTATATTTTGACACTTTCAAGAAAAGATTATGTATATTGAAGGGAAATTAATCTCACTGAAAAATAAGTTTTAAAATGGTGCATATTCCTCAGCACATTCCAACTGATACCCAAATCAATAAACTACCCTTCTGCCTGATTCACAGCAGAGATTTGGCCTGAGATTTACTACATCTCTGAAGATTGCTCTTCCCAGGCCAGTTCCAGAGATCCTTTTTTTTTCAGCCATTCCTATTAATTTTGCTCTACCTTATTAAGGAAATGTACACAATGAAGCAGCATTGAATGTTGGCAACCCATTTCCCAGGTTAATGCCTCAAACAGGAAGAGGAGCGTTCTCTTTGTCATATAGTGAATATTTTTAATCTGCAAAAAGACTCTGAGGAAAAGAAAACAATCTTAGATGAATAAAAACTATTATCTGAGCTCTTCAAACCAATACTTCATGCAAGCACATGTGTAGAGGACAGCATAGGAGATGTTGACACTGACTGACCAGAAAGTGGCGTATGCCCAGCAATGCAAGACAGCATTCAACAGCTCTCCATGCATTCAGAAAGAAAGTGCATACTGTTTAATGTGGAAAAGTAACGTGATCAATGTTTTGCTGCAGCAGTCTTAAAGTCCTCCAAAACCCAGGTTCCATAAGACAACATACAACTAGAGTTGAATCTGATCAAAAGCAAAATAAATACTTGACTTCTGTTTAAATGCACAGCTTGTTTTCTGAAGTGTTGTATGCACATGGACTTCTGAGTGACCAAGAGATCACTAAAATTGTTCTTCCCAAAGTTAAACATTTCCTCATGTTTTAAGGCTGTAGGAGTCTAAACATGGCAGTGCCATCTAGTGAGGTCTGAAACACCTAGTGCTAGACCTACACCTGAATACGATCAATGCAACGCTGATCTTTACTTCTTCTAATTTCCCCCTGTTTCTAAAAATAAATTCCTCAGAACTTCATATATCTTCAGCTTTATCAGTAGATAACTGTATGCTTAAAGGACTAAAATATTATGATTTGATAAACACTGAACAGTAGGAGTTAGACAGGGCTTAAATATGGAGGACTTTTAAACCAAACCAGTCCTTACTAGAATAGATTAAACTTTTAGGAGGGTTTCAGTAGATTATACATTCACAAAATATATTGTGATTTTATCAGTTTATTGTGGCTATTTTCATTTGGGCATTGCTTTGAAGATTCACATATTTTAAAATTATTTTTCTGTTTCTTTTTTTTTTTTTTAACTCAGTAGGGCTCCTTAACAAATATCTCATAGCTTGTGGATGCCCTTACCAGTATATAGCAACATGAAGCAGTTAAGCTTCTCCTTTTACTAGGATACATGTGAAGTTTCTTGTAGCTATATGTATTTCTTTTATTACTGTCCCAAAGTAATTCATTCTTCAGCATATGCATCTTGTTTACAACAGATAAATCAGTTTGAAAAGAAAACCCAGTCATCTGCTTTTGATCTAAATTATATTTCCATGGAGTAGTGCAAAACAATTCAATTTTATACAGCATTCTTATATTACTATCACAAAACACTTTAAGGGCTAAGTCAATCACCAGCTAAAGAGAAGTAGAAGGTATTAAAGTGAGATTTAGAAGACAAAATGTGCAAATGGATCACAGAAGCAGAGCACGGCAGATAGGTAAAAATAATTAATGTACCTTTAGCTGCACAGTAGGTTGGAAGAGAATAGTTGTTGCAGCTTGAAAAACAAAAAAGCAGGGTGCAGAGAGTTTATTTGCTATGAACTCATTCATATGGTTTCCATCACTATATTTTCCACTCCTCCTTATACCCACACAATAAATCATTTTTCTTCTTTTTGTCTTCCTTTGGTTCCAATGCAATTTATTATGTATTGTCCTTGTTATGTGGTGGTGTTGTGGGAAAATGAGAGTCAAAGATGTGGACTTTCCAGTTTGCACTGAAGATAATGAGGTTGCCATCAACCGGTCATTTTCAAGAACAAGCTGTAAATTCACAAAATGCTCTCTGTGGATGTTGTATCCCTGCATCCTGAGGTGGTATGGCTGTCAAACCCATCAGACTTCCTTTTCAGGTAGGAAGCTCTTAAAGAATTTTTCCTTGGAGAGCTATGGGGTATGGTGGGAAGAGTGGAAGAGGAAGAATGAAGATTGAAATTTGACTACATTCCGTCTTCAGAACAGGTAACCAATAGACCTGTGAGTAGCAGTGTCCTGCCCTCTCACTTAGATGGATGATACGGGGTAACTTGTAACAAGGCTGGTGGTTTAATATCCCAGGTTATGTGCTCACCTTATGCCCAGAAATGCATGGGCTTTTTATCACCTACTGTCTTGCTTGATGTAGGTCATGAATTAAATCAAATCACATAGTCATGCATTTGCCAAGGGCTGTGGGCATGCACGTTGATCACACATCCTAGCTCAGCTGACAAAGAGAAATTTGTCAACCCATGGTAGCCTCAACAGATACCTATGAGTATTTTCTTATCCAACAGCAATGTGAACTTCTGAATTTACTGAATATTTATTAATTTAAGTTCAAACAAATTTGTCTTCTATGAGCTTTGCATATGTGTTTTAATTTCTTGAAGCAAAGAACATAGAATAAGTGTAAAGAAGTGAAATGCTGTAACAGAAGTGGCTTAACATAGTAGAAACTCCAAGTCAGTTCAAAGTGGTGAAAGCTAATGACAGAAAGAGCTTAGACAGGGAAGGCAGGAAAGATAATTGTGACATTTTCATTTTCAGGGCTAGAACACTCAATGGAAGATTCATCTTTCCCAACTTTCACCAGCTTTCATCTTCTAAGGCTAAGTGTCTATTTACAAGCGTATTCAATGGGGGAAAAAGTTGCTATACAACACCACAATCGATTGTATCATAAAAAAAGGGATTCATACAGAGATTTCCACTGGTGCTTACCTTTCTTGACTTCTATTAATCATAGACCATATTTTTACCTTAAACTAAACATCCTGCTTTTAGAACACCAGAGTGAGGCCTTTCCAAAACACAATGTGTGATCAAGTAATGGATTTAGTTATTTTTACTCCATTTGTTTTACAATTAGCAAATAAGTTCACAAAAGGTATTGAATTGCTATCTTCAGATACTGAAATAGTATCCAATCCAAAGTAATTAATTTACTTGCTCTTCACATCAAATATTAATGCTGGAATTAAACAGCTGATAGTATTGCTTGCAAAACTGTTATGGAATTATCCTTTGTGGAGGAAATAGTGATTTCACATATTTTCTTTATTTTTTTTAATCCTTTAAGCAATCTGCACTACCATTTTCGTGAGTGTACAATCATGTCAGAACTGGAAATACCAGTTTTTAGGGTTAATGTTCAGAAAGGACTAGTCAACGGGGAGTTTTGTTTAAATTCTCTCAGAGCATTATAAGATATGTACTATGATCCTTGTTAGAGAATTACAAAGCTATTTTATAATAAAACAGTGCTAACCAGCATGATAACAAACAGACAGCAGTGGAAAGGCAAAAGGTTTCTTAGCATGATAAAGAAGAATGAGAAATTTGGGTTTCAGTGGAATAATTTTCATTCCACAGAATATGAAATACAATACAAAAACATGTTTTAACATTAGCATGTTTCACGAGCTTAAAAAAAACTGTTCTGAAATTCAATTTGTTTTGAAGATTATTTCTAAACGGTTTTATGTAATATTTTCATTGTGTGCTATCCAATTGAAAAGCTTATTTGTTCATGGAAACTAATTAGTCTGCCTATCTTGACTGGTTCATCTGTGGTTTATAACACTATTATTTAATCACATAAAAACTAATTCAATTAACCTAACAAATACAATACTTCATTGTTTTGCTTTGAAATCTCAGTGATTTCCATACACTAGTAAGCCAGAACATTTCTATTATAATGATACTTCTCTGACAATGAACATAATAAAATATATATATTAATTACATAAATGAAAATAAATAATTTAAATTGGATTTCTAATATTCTCTCCATTTTCTAACCAACCTTTTAACTATCTGAAAATAGCTATTATAGACTCATGACATATTTCTGATCTTTAGACTAAATAACAGTAATGCACTGGACTGCTTTTCCATATTTTCTATGTTTTTCTATGTTTTCTAACATTCTGATCAATATCCTTGCAGGGACCTTATCAGGGTCTCTGGAAAGGGTCCGTTCACTTTAAATGCAGACCAAACTGGACATCTGTCTTAAAATAAGTCCTTGCTAGTCTTTTACAACTTCAAGTATAACATCTGCTTTTTTACAATGGCATGATAGTGCAGACTTATAATCATTTTGTGGTGTAGTAGTCCTAGGAAGAAAAAAAATGACATAGGATAGTTAATCCTGCCTTGAATGTGCTATATGATCTCCTGAGATCCCTTTCAGCCCTAAAAATAACATTAGGAAGATATAAAGATTATTCATTTATTTCACCTTAATACAATTTTTAAAATAAAATATGGAAATATAAGACTGGAAGAGGATCTTTGTGTCAGCAAATCTAGTTTCTAGTCCAAATTAGCATCTGTATCATGTTCTCTCAATCAAAATGTACCAAGTTCCCATTTTAGATCTAAATTTTTCTGCCTAGCAGTCATGTTTATTATGCACAGAGGGTCCAAGCCTGATTACACTAAAGACAGGATGAAACCTTTTACAGCTTTCAATAATGCATAGCTAGTTTAAGTCTTAGACAAGTTTTATTCTTGGACAAATCTGAACCAGAATTTAGGCAGACTTTCTGATATGGAAGCTTACTTTGCCCCATGGAAGTTTTTTCTTGAAGCTATAGGCTTTAAAAGTATGTATTTTAAGAGAGTTCTACATGCTAATTATATGTTGTTTAAACATACTTTTTTTTTTTTTTTTACAGTTGAAAATTCTTCTAACTCCAGCACAAGTCCCTTAGTTTTGTAACACGGAGAAGGACAAACAGAATTCTGTTCCTTCTTCATACAGTTAATTATTTCATAAATAATCTTTTACCAAGAACCTTGTAAATCATTTCCGTAAATGATATAGCCCTAATATTTTGAAATCTTTTTCCATAACAAAGTCTTTAAATATTTTTTTCATCTTCTAACTTCAAAATAACTTCATTTTTCACTATTTCTGCTTTATCTTTCTGGAGGCTGAATGACCAGAATCAAGCATACAGCTCAAGATGAGAGCATGCCATTGTTTCATCCAATGGTATTAACATTATAGAAGGATACAAGACTACATTCTGCCAGTAGTGATGCTCTGTAATCTGCTACTTCTGATGCCCTGAAGGTCATGATCACACCCTTTGTTACTTTCACTATTAACTCTTGGTCAAGGGCAACGCTTTAAATATTCACAGGCTAACATGAAGAAAATAAACTTCTGTTTTAACAGAAAGATACATTTATCACCAATGGGGGAGAAGGTCACTGAATCACTTCATCTTTTAAAGTGTGAAAGAAAAAATGACTGAGAAATCACTCTGCAATAAACAAAGGTTCAAAATATCTTTACAGAGCCTTTGGAGAAGGCTGAATATAATGCTTTGCAACAATACCTGATACAAACAGCATTGCTTTGTGTTAATGAATGAGGAACAGAGGAAATAAACATATAAATTCTATGTCTGGAACAAAATAAGTACAGCATCCTGTTGCAGGGAATTACATTAAATATTGTGGAAAAAATGTTTAATAGCTTTCAGTCTAATTAGTGTTATTCTTTCGCATCCTGTCAGCACAAATATGCTATAGGTTTGAGGAAGTGCATTTGCCACCTAGTAGCGCAATAGTTCTTTCAGTAATGGACTAATGTCTCCTTTCATCATTCTGTCAGATTTTCTGGACATGTTAGGCTCATTTCATATGTCAAGAGGTAATGTGTAATGTATATAGTCATAAAGCTGACTTTTGCATACCCAGAAAATCTGGTAAGTACAGCATCTTAATTTCTATATGTGCAGGGTGCACCAGAGTTAAAACCTCCACATCTACAAATACAGCTGCTGGAGCCAGCAAGTTGTGGTTCACTCTGCTAAAAGGCAAACAATTTCTGACTGCTATGTAGATGCAGAGATCTCTGATGTCTCACACACAAAGCTGTGGGAGCCACCTATAGTGAAAGGTCCTGCAGAGATTCTTCAGTACTGAGGAAACCAGTCGGTCAGTTGCCTCCAGGAAATTGGAAAGGAAAACCTCAAAACCCCTGATACCTGCAGGTGAAACTGTAGCAAGAAGAAGGCCTCAGAAGGAACCCCCTAATTCCAAGCATGTTACTTCACCTCGTAGAATATCAAATGAAGGGTAATAATTTCAGTCTAGCGCACCAAAAAACAGTTTATGAAGGTTAAGAACTCCATTGTAAACACAGGGGACTACCAAGGAATAGTAAAAAAAAATGTGGCTGGATCTGGGTCTTTGTCCAAGGGCTGCTTCCGGGCATAAAACTGGCACTAGTTCAAGAGATTTGATTACGGTGCTCCATTATGGTGGCTGCAACAATGACAGAGCTATTCCCTGCTCTCTGCTTGCTACAAGGACAACTTCTTATGATAGCTCCAAGAACAACTATGCTAGCAATTACAGATAGGCTAAATCTGCCTTCCTACATGGCACTTTGAGTGAAGCCTGTGGGGAAAATGTTCACCATCTGAAAAAGCAACTGAATGAAAATTTGTAAGGGAATTGAAAGAGGACTGCAGGGCTTGGCAGAGTGTGATCTGGAACCAGAAGAACATTTCAGTAGGTGTTACTGAAGTCTTTAAAGCTCTGTTAGGAAGCATTAGGAGTCAAAAGGAAGCTAGGAAAATAGCATCAATACTGGAGTAGAAGAGGCAGTATTACAGAAAATCATGAGCAAGAGGGACAAAGAAAGGGTTGGCCATAGTTCAGAGAACCGGGAAAGTTCTATCTGGAAATGGTGCCTAAAATGTGACTTGGTGAGTATTATTAGTCTATACAGAGAGATACACAGCATTTACAGGACTGAAGGGTAACATTGATCCAAGTTACTTGATATGACTTTGGCAATGCTCAAGATTTTGCAGCCATCTGGCAATGAAAGTAAGTTCATCTACTGATTACTTTTGATGCACAGTTGAGATTTTGAATTATCAAGCTTTATGTTTCAAATCCATGTCCACAAAAAGATCCATACCTGTGCAACACATGAGTAGTACGAAGCACTAATCTGGAAATGGATTATGACAATAGAGGTAAGACTGTGCCAGGTAGATCATTATTTCCATGAGTTATTGTTTGTGACATGAAAGGCAAAAATTGTTTAGTAAGATTCTGGTCCTAGTTATAACAGCAAGAGCACTGACATTCTTCAACAAGAAATGCAGAATAGATTCCATGACACAACTTCACCTCTTTCAGGTATCTATGTGGCAAGATACCTGCTTTCTTTTGTTAAAATGACTGTATCCCTGTATAATGGATGCAATAGGAACAAAAAGGCTTAAATTTGCTGTTTGAACCTCTAAATTCCTCAGCGTGGATAGTTTCAGGGAGGGTCTACTCTAAGGGAAAAATTGTCACAGTAGTGGGGATTAAAAATACAACTGCGTCGTTGTTTCAGTAATATGAAGCACAGGAAGAACAACTTAGATGTATGGTCATCTTCTGTTAGGTATTAGAAGAGTTTATAAATGGAAAACTGGACTGGTTCTGGGCAGAAAGCAAGTCAGATGCCTGTAGTTTTGGTTATACTACCAAGATAGAAAGATATGCCTACAGACTGCTGTACTTGAGCACCTGAGAGTATTATAAAAGATATATAACACTCTTGCAATTATTCCCCTTCCATTCATCTGTGACAAAGTGGCTGAAAGAGTTTATCAACAGTTGTGTTTAATTTATATCTGGCAGCATGGGAAAATGAAGGCAATATAATTCACAAACAGATGGAATAACTCCCTTAAGTCCTTAGGTCTTGTGCTTCACTGGCCATGCCAGCATGTACTTTTCTAACTCATGGAGCAAGGGGATGATTTTTCACTTTTGAGATAGCACATTTGGGAAACCCAGTGCCAGGGACAGACAGGAGCCCACAGCAATGTCCACACCACTCTAGACCTTTGGACAAGCTCACAGTTTTCAAGGATTCAGGAAATACTTATACCAGAAGCACTGAAGAGGTATAGAACTGTCTAGAAAGGAAGTTACAGGAAAGGCTACAATGTAAATGTTTTTTCTGTGCAAGGAAGCACATTACGCAAATGTGGAATGTTAACATGGAGTGTTTCTGGCATTCACATTCTGGGTCAGATTTATTGGGATGCCCAGTCCTATGCCCAGAGATAACAACACCAGCAGGCCTAGATAGTATAGGTACAGGTGCAGTGCTTAGTGAAGTAGGTAGAGTTTCCTGTGGATGAAGGCAATGACTGCTTTGAAATTAAAGGGAAGATTATATTGTTTTACACTCTTTTCCTAAAGACATTGTGGGAAGGCATGAAAGTTATACACAGTTTTCCAAATATTAATATGCAACTGGTCAATCAGAGGCATAAAAGACAGGTAAATACCTAGAACAGTGCTAAAACTATCCCCAACCAACCTAGAGATAGTGTGAGTGATTCAGTAAACACCTGCAGGTGAAGATGTCCCACTAGGGTGTAATGGTCTGGTTAGCAGATGTGTCTGACTCAACATTGTCTCATTTATGGAAGTGCTGTGAATGGCAGACAAAAAAAATAGAGTAGTTTGTGTTGAAAATGCTGGCATTCATTTAATGGACAGAGTCTGATGTCTGCCTAACATGTGATGACCTAGAGTGAAACCAAGCATAACACTTCGTGAAAACATGCAATGTAGGCATGACACCACAGATGGTAAGACCCAGTGTAACTGGGTGCCAGAGTTAAGCACTTAGAAAGAATAACTAACAGTCTCTGTCTACAAACTTATTGGTGTAGTACAAGCAAGTTTCAGAGGTGAATCCATGAGTATACAGGATTTCTCTTTTTTTTTTCTAATTCTGTTTTATGGCTACTCAGAAGAAAACATCCACCTCAAACCGACAATAGGTAGAGAGTTATCTGAACTGTGCACTGTGGCACACATTGCAGTCAGGTTTTTTATCACAATTTTGTCTCACTGTCTTCCAGAGAATTCATGTTGCAGAAACTGTCATGATAAATTTCTTAAGATGCTGAAAGGTGAACAACTTTATCTTCTGTAGAAAGCAATCTACAAGCACCCCAGCAGAAAAGAGAAGATGCTAATACATGTTGATATACTATATCTCCTGTTACATTTCAACAAATGATGTTTCATTCTCAGTATAGCATTTTGCTTGGTGTTTTCTGTCACCTTTCTATAAAGAAAAAAAAAAGGAACGGTTTATCTACCTACTTAGTCCAGTTACAGGAACCCTGTAATTAGACATGCACTAAAACAGGCCCATAATAACAGGTTTTGACAATGTGACACAAGTTCTATAGGATACGAACACTTTTCTGAGGTATCAGGCCAATGGCTGAGCCATCTCACATGGCACTAAATATCTGAAAATAAGTGACAGAATCAAGCCTTGTGTCTGTATCCACGAAGCATCTACCTGTCTCCTATATTGCAGATCATTACTCATCTCCCCAAAGCCTATAGTAAACATTAAACTTGAAAGCAAAAGACTAAGATTTTCAAATTAAATGTGCTACAGGAAGTAAAATCAGTTGCCAGTGTCCTGGCCTGAGGGCTTTTTAATAAAATATTGCTTGAGAGACTGCAGAACGCCTTCTGTTGTACCAGGGTAGACAAGCCTCCGCTATGAGCAACACAGGTGTAGATGATATGCAATGAGGCACAGAGGGCTCTTCAGTGTTAGTCACTTTCCTCCAATCCTGGTCAGAGTTCATTTCTTATCAGGAGATATTTGATTTGGATGAAATAATTTCTTCTCAGTTGTGTTTCAACATCTCCTTAAGAACCATGTCTGCTCAGTCAGTGTTCTAGAGTGTTTCCTCTTTCTCCAGAGCTACAGCACTGATATCTGGGTACCTCTCATTGCTTGTGGTGGCACAATTCAGTTGAAATCAGACCAGAAATTGGTCTGATCATGCAGATGACTGACCGCTTCACAGAATCACAGAATCATTTAGGTTGGAAGGGACCTCCTGAGATCACCTAGCCCCATCAGCTAGAGCAGGTTGCCCAACTCTGTCCATTTGGGCTTTGAATATCTCCTTGGAGATATTCAGAGACTCCACAGCCTCTCTGGACAACCCGTTCCAGCATTTGATCACCAGAGAAAGGGTTTTCTTGTGTTCCATGTGTTTTAACATGTGACCGTTTCTTCTTTTCCCATCAGTGGGCACTGCTGAGAAGTGTCTGGCTTCATCTTCATTTCCTCCCATGAGGTATTTCAATACACTGATAAAATGCTCTTGTGCCTTCTCTTCACCAGGCTGAACAGACCCAGCCATCTCAGCCTGTTCCTTAATTATCTTTGTGCCCTGTGCTGAACTCTCTCCAGTAAGCAGTGGTGACACACATTTATGAAGTTTTTTTGAATGTGCTAATATGCAAGTGATATATTTATCTTTACTGGAATTCTCCATATTCCTTCACTGTACTTTTCCTTTTTTTCCCCCTTTTTGTTTTTCCTTCTATTATGTAGTGAAATAAAATTATTCTGGTTCCCATGCCCTCTATGCCATTGCTTTTCCTGTCACTTTCCACAGAACACACTGAACTGTGACCTTTGCGGCACCATTTTCTCAGCTTATCTGTCTGCTTCCTTGGCTCCTTTAGCTTGAGCTTCTAATAGTTCTGCATCGCTGGCTATCATTGCTCTACTGCTCTGTTCCTTTTGTCAGTAGCTGCACTTACATGTCCTAGTCTAGGTCTCTCAAATAGTCTGTCCTCAATTTTATTGCTCTCACTCAACACTCTTGCTTCTAGAGATGGAATTGTTTGTTCACTAAACTGTTCTGTTTCTAATTACAGAATATCTAGGGAAGGGGAAGGGGAAGGGAAGGGGAAGGGGAAGGGGAAAGGGAAGGGAAGGGAAGGGAAGGGAAGGGAAGGGAAGGGAATGGAGTCTCTTTCAACAGTTACAACATTAATCAAATAACTTTTACAGTTGCTTCTGTTTTCTCTGAATTATGACCAGCACACCTCAACCCTTCCTTCTGCCCTCCTTCCCTCATTATTTTCCTATATTTTGTCTTTGTTATTCTACAGAGTTACCTATGTATACAGACTCAGCTCCATGCTTTTGCAAGATTTTTTTCAAACTTTGTTTTCCCAGTGGCCTAAGTCCTACCACACTAGGAATTTTGCTTTATTTGAATATGGTCTTGCCTGGCAAGAAATCACAAGATCCTCCTTCTTCTTATGAGTGATACTCTTTTTTTGCTCTTTCTTCCTCCTCTCCCAAATGTTCTGTGTACTGAGTTATTACACTGGAAAACTAGAAACTACTTGTTTGTAAAACAAGACTATTTATTAAATTACCTGTTGACAGAGACATTGGAAATGCAGGACGCTTTCCAGTCAGGTTAGCTTCCTGGTACCTCTTCCAACTTTTGCTCCTAATGACTGTGGTGTTTTTTCTAATCTCTCAGGAATTTAAGACATTGTCTAACATAATATGTCAATAAAGGATACATTAAAATATTACTTGTTAATATATTTTTATAAAACAAAGGCAACAAATAACTGAATCTTTGAATATAGTGTGCTGATCCTTCCTCATTCCTTTGATTTTCATGGAACTTCAGAGCACGCAAGGAAGAAGCAGGACCATAACTTCAACCTATGTTCCCTGTCAGCTAAACCAGAATGACCTAAATTCTTTCAAGGATGCAGGAGAATAGCATGCACCTGAACTCTGGGAACACTGTGTCCCTGACAGAAGTATCTGTTCAAAGTCCCTTCTCATTTCAGAAGTCACAAAGGGTGGAATCATATTAGTATAGTAACATACTGGCTGTTGAAGGGCCGTTTATGTGCTTACTTATTATGTAAGTAATAATAAATTGACTGCCAATGTCAGGATAGTAACTTCTGCATAGATGAAATTTATTTCTCTCTGTCCTAAAAACCAAACCACATGAAAAAAGCCTTCAATCTTTTCAACTACATATATTGCAAAAAGTAGGATTATGCCAAGAAAATGAACTGGGTTTAATACTGAGGCTTCCTTTCCCTTTTACTTTACATTTGACACTTAGTTTTAGATAGATAACATTTGCTGCCTGCTGCAGAAATGTTGGTTGAAAATTGCTTTCTTAAGGGTAAAATTTTGACATGGTATGCATCATTGTCCTTATGACTTCACTGCTGCAAAAAGAAAAAAAATTAAAAATCAAGACAGTATTCCAATGTTACCTTTGCTATCTTCAGCAGTCAAATATGGGAATTTTACTTGATGTAGAGTTGAATAAAATGTGAATGTTGCATAAAACTGGCTTCAAAATTCCATTATGAAATAAGAGTGGTGTTGCATTTTGCAAGCCTAAAGCCATTATATAATTTACTAGCATTTTCATTAATCCTTTGCTCACATAAATTGGTTTGAGACAGCTTCCTTTCCTCTCCTCTCCTTGAACAAAGCAGCAGCACAAAAATGTGATTAGAAATCTTACCCACAGGTCTCCTCAGACCATTTTTTTTTGTCATTGTTAACTAAAGGAAGCAAACTGAGTATTAAAAATATTGGAATCCTTTCTCTGGGTCTCTCACACAAAAAAAGAAATTGTGTTGTCATTCATTTGGTGTGACTATAACTTGTAATCTGGCATTTCTTAGTTAAGTTTCAGATCAAGTTTGCTTATTCAAACTTGTAGTGTTGAAATTATTGATTATAGGAAAGAAATATAAGGATGAAATTTGCAAATGTGTTTCTTATTGAAGTCTTCAACTTTGAATACAGATTTTATTTGGAGCCTAAATTTCTTTTACTGTATCAAATGCAAAGGCTATTGAAATCAAAAGGAAAATCTTGCACAGATCTATATAATCTCTGGATTCAATGTATAGGCAATTTCCACATTAAATTTATTCTAAAGTTATTTTAAAATTTACTTTTTCAAATCATTGCAGGGCCGTGAAACATCTCCTTGCATTCAGAAATTTCACCTTCAAATATACCACATAATAAAGTAACAGGAAATATGTGATGGTAGCAGTTCTGTAGTATTCCACATAGTTTCTCCTGTAAGATACAGAGCTATTTACACATCTGTTTTCTTTTCCTCACCTCAGTGGGGTAAATTTATCTCCCTTCTTCAAGAGCAGGATGAGAATGAAATTTGCTGCATAGACCTTCTTCCTCTAATAAGTTAACAAATCTTGATTCAGAGTTCAGCTGATTATGAAGGGTTGATTGAAAAAACATATGTAGCTGCCAAATGATTATGTTTTTACAATCCATATTTTGCCTTTAGAGGTGAGCTACTATTAATTTTTCCTTGTTCAAGTACAATTTCTACAGTTTATTTCCTAGCTGTGCATTTTGTTATGCTGCCCTAGACCTACTCTTACATGGTTTGCTTTCTGTCTTTGATTTACATTTTCACATTTTCTAAACATAGAAATTAGACTTAGTGTCTTGTGATGTACAGTATTATAATGTTTTAAAAAATAGCTATCTGCCTGCAGATTTTCATTGCTGGATTAGATGTTCATGTACCTTCTACATTGAAGTAAAAAAATGCATTTGTAAGAGGTGAGGCAACACATTTATAAGGCTGAGCAGAATGGGTTGTAAACAATAAGAGGTGAGAAGAAGGTTTTGTGGCAAGCTAGATCACCTGAACTTAGATTATTTGCTGATAGCGGGAATCAGATCCTTACTTCTCTTCTTGCTTTGGGATCAGAAAAGGATAACTTTGTTATGGTGTCTAAGATCAGCATACTGGCTTTAATATATTCCAGATCCTCAGAGAGCTCAGTCCCACAGTTCTTGTTTCCAATAAGTTGCTAGAAACCTTCAGACAAAAAGAGAAATTGCACAGGAATAAAATGTCAAACACAGTCATCATCCAGATAGCCTTTAGTCTGAAGGCTATAGCACTCTCATCAGAGGAGGAAAACTTGAGTGAAATGACAGATTTCAATGATTATACATATATATGTCTCTATAAAATATATATAATCAGAATTAACATTGAAAAAGCCATGGTATTTCTTATGCATATTTTAAAATCACAGTTTCTCTTGCTAAATTTTTTTAGCATCTGACAAATTTCCACTTGGGCACAGTACTAGGGATAAAGTCAGCTGTGTTTCCTTAACTCTTCTGTACTGAGAGGAATAGTATTTAAAGGTTATTTTTAAAGTGACTAATAGAACACCAGATATGTCTGAGCTTCCTGGTGCAGCAATGTAGAGCAGTACAGCATCACACAGAAACAACAGCTGAGATCTTTCAAGCAATTGAATTAAAACAACAGAGCTAATAGAGCAGGATCATATCAGCACTGTAGCAGGTAACAGAGCTAATATCTCTGCATGATGCTAGGTGGTGGACAAGATTAAGTGTGTCTGACAGCATTGCAAAGCGCAACTGCTTCTTCTGTAATGTGATACTACAAATGAGTGTCACCTAGTAGGTCCTTGCTAATTCAAAATTTAATCCCTGTCTGTAACTGCCTTTTTGGTCAGTTGGCTTGACCTTTTCCTTTCATTAAGCAATAAAATAACATTTTTATCTGGTTAACATGAAAACTAAAATGAACTATGTAGAACTATAAAACTGGTTTGATATATTTTTTCAAAAAATAATTCTGGAAATCTTTTTTCTGTCTGGATTTCAAACCCTATAGGATTCTCCATATTATAAATCAAAGACCTCAATTTAAACTGTAGAAGTTATGTCTCTTAGGAAAATTTAGCTCTGAAAATGGAATTAAACTTTTAACACATCTCTAAAATTCAGAGTTTTGTGTTGGGCACTATCTCTAATAATTTGCAATCATTTTCCAGCCTCAGGAATTCAACATAAGAAGTCTATTAAAAATCTGAAAACAGAAATTTAATTTTTTCTTCCTAGTTGCTTGGGGTCAGATTTAATAATTGAATATTTTTAATACTTTGGAGTTACATTTGTACCGCTTACTTGTATAGAGAAGAAAATAACTCATCTTAAAGTATACTGTCAATCTTTTTGGATGGATTTAATAGGATTTATCAGGTCAATAGGCCTTCAGTGGTTCTTGTTTCTGCATGGCAGTTTTCAACATTTGGTTGCCCTTAAATACTAGGAGAACTTCTACAAGTTTTACACTGATATTTATTCACAAGAGCACCACTTCCTTGAATCCACTAGTAAGAAAGTTTAAGCTGATTTCTTTATAAACCCTGGGTAAGAAGCTCCCTTTAACATTTATTGAATCTTTATTTTTATTTTATTTTTATTTTGTATAGATCTCATGTGATTTGTTGATCAAACTCAGTGCAAGAAGCCCTCTAAGGACTAATATTAAGATAAAGAGAATTTCTACACATAAAATGGGCTTAATATTTTCTGCTAGTAACCCATTTCATGAAGAATATAACAGAGTTAATCATGTATAGCAGAGACTAGTTGATATATTTAGAAGTCAGATTTATATTTATAAACAATATTTAGGGGTATCTGATCCAGTTACTAAACTAAATTTAACTTTGTCCTGAATGTAACAACACAATTTATTTTCCTTTGGACTTACATTGCCCAAACTTAATTTTTCTTTTGCTTAGCCTATTGCACATTAACACTCATCCTATGAACTGTTGCTAGGCTAAAGCCTTGGTGCCTTTATTTAAGCCTCTCTTATTTAAGCCCCTCTAGTCAAGAATATATTTAATGATCATAGAAACAGAAAAAAATCGGCTGCAAAGGACCTCTGAAGATCATCTAGTCCAATGTCCTGTTCAAAGCACAGCTATCTTCAACATTTGAGAAAGTTCCTCAAGTTTTGAGTACTGCCATAGATGGAGAATCTCCGAGCAATCTATTCTGATAGTTACTAACTCTCAAAGTAATTTCCCCCCCCCCCCATGACTATTGTCTCTCAGCTTTCTGCTTCGCACCTCTGTCGGGCTTTCTCTGCAGTATTTTATACACTCCTTTCAGGAGGAGTGCCAAGGAGCAGCGAGAGCCAGCTGCTCCGCAATTGCATCGAGGAATTGGGAGCCAAGGGCAACCCTGGGGCAGTTAAGAAAGGAAATGTCTGTGAAAGTTTTTGAAAAAAACTCATATGCCAGAGTCTTATATACACATAATGCCCTTCTAGTCAGATTTCTGTCTCATTAATGTTGTTTTCAAACAATATTTTTACAAGTAAAATAAGGTCACACTGATTATACATGGACCTATGGAAAACAGTGGGAATTTTGTCATTGATTTCGGCTTTGCTAGAAGTTTCCCCTCACCAGGAATCTCAAATAATAATAGTAGTAGTAGTAGTAATAATAATAATAATAATAATAATAATAAAAACTCTACAACAACAGAACCCAAAGGGAGTAAAATGTTGCTTAGTCACTTTCATGAGTACTTTTTCTTCAAGTGCAGTATATTCTTCATAGCCTGCTTTGTTTCAAAGGGAAAATGCTTTCATTGGTTTCCTTTTCTGTCCACTAAGCTGCTTCTCTGCTCTTTTTATTTGACTCTATGAGAAATTAACTTATTCAATGTGTTTTACAACAGAGAAGTTAAGAATAGGTATTAATATCTTCATATCACTTGTATTTTATATATTATAAAAAGAACATTCAAAATCTTATAATGTTTAGATAGGAGGAACATGTGAACAAGCAAATGCAACCCTTGCTCAATCCCTTCAAGTTATTCATCATCACTTACAATGTCTCTTCTAAAAGTTATGGTATAAGCTTTTCCAGGCAGGGATCTTGATTCATGTCTTCTGTGGAGTCTCTATTGCCCTTTGTGTGCTTACTGTAGTAATAGGGTGATAAATGATTTATGTTGTTTTCTGTGTCTCTACATTTTGATTCATAAATTGTTAGATGTACTTTAATCATCCTCATGCTTTTTGTTTATTCTGATTGAAATCTCTTTGATTTCCTTCAGTATTTTTTACCTGGTATCTCCACAAATATTTGAGTTAAGGTTTTCCACAAACATTCAACACATGGCAAGAGCAAGCAAATGTGAGCTTCATCCAGAATATGCTGGAGGAATATTGCCTTAAGTATGATCAGTGATAGCACATTCTAAAAGGACCTACAGTGTCTGCCTGTAAAATGTTTAATCTTTCAAACAAGCAGGATCCAAAGGCAAAACCAATGTTCTCTTGCAACTATGAAAGCTGCAGCTGACAGCTTGTCCTGTTGTCATTTGCAAGACACATTAGCTTTCTCCTACAAAATATTAACACATTTATCAATTTTATGATCAATAAGCCATACATTTGTAGTACTTAGCTGTTTCAAAAAACATTTCATGACATGATGAATTGTTGTTCTAAATGCAACATGTATATAATAACCCTAAATTCTGTACCTCTTGATCCCTATGTTGGTACATTCATTTATTCCAACAGCTACAAAGCAGTACAACTGTGAACAACAAATAGTCTCTTTCCCAGTAAAACAGAAAAAGGGATTTAAAATGAAAAGTTTGTGAACCATCACAGTTATGCTAATAGAATGAAATGCATTCATTACTGTCTATTTTGAACATTAGAATGGCACATCGCTCTTTCAATTGTCCTCCACAAAAGGAATACATTTCACTCATAAATGTAAGGTCATTTCTAACCTAACTTGGTGATCTCATGTAATAATGATATTGACATGGGAAAACTGTGGGGTTTGATCCATTCCCCATGAGTTTATATATATATATATATATAAATGCCGTTTTCCAGTGTAACTGTACCTCCCTGGTGGGTGTTTATACAGGACAAATACATTGGCCACTTGTCACCCATTCTCAATGTATCTTGACCCCAGTTTCTGTCTTGACCATCACAGATGTACTAATGAGAGCTGTAAGATAGACATGGCCTTGAATACACTCCCTTCCCAAGATTTCTAGCAGTTCTTAGCACTACAAGTAGAAGTTATCACTCATGGTAACATAAAAGTTAATCTGAATCCAGATTTCTAATGATTTGTGACCCTCTAATGTATTTTAGGGTTTCAAATACATTCACCAATTCACTATTCATCAATTGTGAAATTTGTTCTGTACAGTGATTCACAGTAATGTTAACCAAGCTAAAAAGACCTCTAAATCTTGCATGTACTAGCAAGCCACATGTTTTGACATAGAGTAAAGGCATACTTTTTGAACATGTTTTTAAAACAATGAGGGAAATTCGAAGTGATTATAATTTCTTTTAGGCAACTGTTAATACTTATGGAAAAAAAGGATGTGAAATCTTTGAAAATCAAATAACTTTGTTGGATAAAGATATCTTTTCTGACAAGGTTAATATTATCATCCAGCAACTTTAACTTTAAGAGTTGGCCCTGTCTGTAAACGAGTGCCAACTCATGCTGTTTGCAATCTTTTTCTGATCAGCTGTTATTCTACCAGATGACAGTTCTCTCAATATTTCTTTTTGCTTCCCCAAAACATCTTTTTTGTGTGTCCCAGCTGATTTTCTTTAAAGGAGAGTGAATGTATACTCTTTCATGCATCTACAGAAAAGATCTTTGAAAAGTACAGCCATACAAAAATATTATTGATGTCACTTCTGTGTCTTTGCCAGACATGAAGTGCAGCTTGATTTCTTCTCACAAGATGTTTCTCTGTTTATTATAATTTTTTTTATCTATCATTAATTTTCACTCTCCTGTTTTCTACGCTACTCTCACCTTATTTGTCAATTTCCTTTCAGTTTTTCCTTCCCGTTTTCTTTTAAATTCCTAGAACACTGTAAAGAGCTGATCCAGATCCTGCTGATTCAGTTGGGAGTTTCTCCATAGACTTTAGTTGTCTTTAAATCTGGTCTTTTTTTTTCCTTTTTTTTTATTCCAGCTCAGCCTCAATTTATCTTTGCTAATACATCAGATCCTGAACTGTCCTGTTAAGTATGTTGTAAGAAAGCTGCATGTCCTTAGAGACTTGAAAAGGCAGGAATACTAGAAAGTAAAAAAGGGGAAAAAAAAAAAAAAGAAAAACAAGAACAAAACCCTTCACATATATTCCCTATGTTTTCAAAGGGAAACTGGATGCCACTGGTTTTTAACTTTGAGGGGTGGATGAGCAATAGTCAAGAAAGAAGTGCACCTCAAAAGTCCTCCCTGGAGTTACTCTGCTGGCTTCTCTTAATTCCCTAGTGGCAGTCATTTATTGCTAGCCTAATAGAACAGTACTTTCATGCAACTCTGAGCTGACTCAGTTATTTTGTGCAAGGCTTTTTGCTGACTATTTGCATGAGCAGAATAAAGAGACAAGGATTCATATTTATGCTTATGTATCTAATGACTGTATGTGGGTAACAGTAGTCTAAAATGAACTTGAACCTGAAAATTCTGTCTGTATCATAAAACTTGAAATAAAAAAAAAATTTAGGAAAATCAGTTCTTTTTGATCTCTTTGCTGTTTTTTCTTTGTGTAAGGATGAAGAAACCAATTTTTCAGAATATGACAGATTCTATTTTATCACTTAAACTACTTAGTAGCTGCTTAAATTATTATTCAGAAGCATTAGTATTGCACAAAGGAGACTGCAAAAAGAACAAACATCTATTTAACAACTAAACCAACTTTTGTTTAAGTATAGCGTAAATGTTTCTAATATTTCATTGACAATGGCAAATGGTTCAATGCCATGTTCTGTGGAAAATTGCAGGTTCTATGAGTCATCTGATAATAACCCATGCATTTGTTTCAGATGACAGCATCAACACACAGTTCGTTTAATCTCCAATGTAGTGAGTTTCTTCCTTCAGGTTTTCTGAAACCAACAACCTGTTTAAGAAGGCCAATTTCAGGATTATGTTCCTCTGTTATGATTTGGAGAGCATCTGTGTTCCGTAGTCTTTCAGGGTTCTCCCTAGGGTACAGCATCTGTCTCAGGGTTACCACTAAAGGCCAAGCCTGTATTTTTTTTTTTTTTTTACATCACACATGCCAGCATAATTTTGCAGATTTTTTTTATTATTATTTTTATTTATTTATGATAGCCTGTTCTGTCTGTGAAAATTCACCTCAATGGATCTGCCTGGCATAGAGAGGTATGTGATGCTTTAAAAAATCAAAGTGAAATACCAGCCTTAAGGTAATTCGTTAATCTTGTTAAGACATGTTTCTCCGTGAGTTTCTCATCCTATGCTCCTGTCTGATGGCCTTGCCATATCAGAAATTGTTAACAGACCACACGTATATTAAAACACATATACACACACCAGCTTAAGATAAACTTCTAAAGCTGCCAGAGGAAACTCTGTGCTTTAAAAAGAGAAAACAGCAGGGGAAGGATTCAGCCTTTTTTAATGTACATAAGAACAGAAAACATTTGCTGTTACTTACCAAACTTACTAAAGTTCAGATGAAAGTTACCCAAAGAAAATTCATGTAATTCTGCATTTTTTTTTCTTTATTGGTGTTTTAGGCTCCAGGAAGCAATCTTGGTAGCACAACAAACACCTCTTCACATGTGGTATAACACTGTAGTACACCTAAATGTCAATCAACTTCTAATGGGCGAACACGTAAATTACACACCTGAAGTATTTCCAAATGGTACAATTACTCGCTAAGTCATAGCTTTTGTATCTGCCATCCCACAGACACCTGGGGTAAATTCATTAAAACTGCACTTCTTAAGCATTTCACTCTTACCTTAAATGGATGGAAGCAGAGAGTAAAGTTGAAAGTCCTGCTACCTTCCTGGTGCTAACATTTACAGAGCTATCTGAAGAACAAGACCAGATCCAGCGAAAAATCTTTTTTTATGAGGTCAATTCTCAGCCTAAACGGTTCTTCATTCTGTCTCACAGTGCAATTAGAGCTGGTAAAGAAAAACTGGGAAAACACAACTGGAGCAATCAGAAAAGTGAGATTTCTCCCTTTGGATGCCAGCTTCCACTTGTGATGGAGTAAAATAATCACAGAAACATTTCCTGAGTTTCTTTATTGTTTCATATTACTGCCCACTGAGATCTGCTGATTTGCATCTCGGCAATGTTGAGAATTATTTCTCTGCAATGTCGTCCTAATGGAAATGTGGCTGTGATGAGGTGGAATATATATTTGTTTGCATGATTTAATAATACATAAAAGCACATGTAGAACTGAAAATTATTGCTTGTGATATCTGTCTGTTTTTTCCTCAGGAGAGTGTGGATTCTTAGAAGTCTTCTGGATCAAATATACTTTAATTCCCACTTCCATAGTAGTGGATCTGAGCAGCAATTCACAATTATGAGTTTTTTCTTTTTCCTCTCTAATTTTATTACTCCCAGACTAAACAAGCTTGTTGCTACATGGAGATTTCAGTCGGAACAGTCTGCTTTCCAAGTAGAAGCTGGACAAATATTAGACATCTTCAAGTGAAGCATGTAATCCAAAGTACATGGTTAGGCTTCCTTTATAATCTTCTATAAATTCCTCTACAATTCCACTATAAATTCTACTACTGTATTAAAGAAAAAAAAAAAAACCAACCAAACCCAACCTAACCAAAACCACACAAACAAAAAACCAAAGTATTTTTATGTGAGCAGAGCTGTCCAAGGTTGATGGCAAAGCTGTCATAATGTGAGATGCATTTGTATCCCTGTTCCATTTTGCTCTCTTCCAGAACAAGGTTTAAAAGACAACACAGATTAATCTGTATGTGGTTGTCCTATGCATGTAATGGAAATGTAAGGGGTTTTTCCCCTTAGGTAGTAGAGATTACATGTGATACAGCATGTGTTTTACAAAGACCTTTATACCTCATTGCCAAAGGACAGACCACTAAGCTGGAGCTGTTAAATTCAAAATTTTACTTCATGTGAAAACACTGTAATAAGTATGAGATATTTTCTTAAGAGAAAAAAAAAAGAACTTAATCCAGACCCAGTTCTTATTCTCTTATTTGGAAATGATCCAGTTTGTGTTACTTTGTTGGCTTTTTTTTTTTTTTTTTTTTTTTTAATACAGGCTTGTTAGCTTTATATTTATAGCACACTCAGCTAAAACTGAGATGTGAGCTCTTGTTTATACCCAATTTTTTCAGACTGAATTTAAGCTTCACTGTTTACTTTTATGTCTAAGCCACAAAAACTGTGGTATCTCTTCTGTGATGATCCAGATCTAGTATAATCCCTGTAAGAGAGCTATATTGATTCTTATTTAAAAAAAAAAGTGCAGGTGTCAGAACATTAGTGTAAAAGGGCTATGCCCAATGGAAACTTTTAGATAAGTTTAAGAAATTTTTTTAAAAATTATGGGATAGAAATAGGCAGTTTGAGCAAAGACACCTAAATCTGAGTGAGAAACAGGCATTTTAATGCTCTGAGATAAGACTATATCTAGATTTACAGATGTATCTGATTTACTTCTTTCTTCCTCTCATATCAACCCCCACCACTGAATGATGCAGGATAACAGTTAAGATTAATTATGTGCCTTCAGAAAGCATTGTACATTTTCATAGGCACACAGCTTTTCATTTCACGCAATTAGACTCTTAGGTTTAAGATATCCATTTGCAAAATGAGGAGAAGAATATGGAAGTAAGCAGAAGCACCAAAAACTTTACCAAGTATGTTTATGGCCACGATCTTTAATCAGAATCAGAAGAAAATTATAGCCATTTGGAAAGGGGGTGGAATTTTCTGTGGAAAGACCTTTTTCCTTCTTTGAAAACCAGGAAGTTTCAGTTTTAGTTCCTGGCTTTAACTTTGTTATATCGTAAAAAAATCAAATGTCCCATGGAGCTTACCTCTTGTGCTTCAGAATCACTTCCAAAGGAGTTGATTGAATAAGACTGGCCAAAGCAGACCTTATCAAATAAATGAACCTATTGTTTGCTCATTGAAATCATGCATAAAAGAACTTTCAATCAAATGGTCTTGGAACACTATATAAATATTGCCATCAAACTCATCAATGTTCAGGGCAGGCTTCAATTAATTATATTGATACTACTCTTCTCATACCTACAAATCAGTAAAGTGGAGCACAGAAGTTATACTGGACAAAACAAAGTCACAAAACACATTGCTAGCAGCTTGAATAATTAAAAATCTTAGGGGAGTCCAAACTCTTAAATCTTAGGTCTAGCCATTATAAATTTTTATTCTGGCATTGTTTAATACTATTCCATCCCTACAAAATATTACTCCCCTATGTTTATTTCTTTGAGTCTTAAAATTAGTCTAGTACAATGTATTGAAAATAGTGAGTCTAGATGGGAAAAAATGATTCACCAACAAACTGAATGGTCTTCTCCTCTTGGAACAAAGTATTTTCTTTTCCTTTGTTCTTTCCTTTCTGTAGTAAAAAAAAGAAATTATACATTTCAAATATTGAAAACAGAAAACAATTAACAGCCACAGACACGCATCTTCATTTCAGATTTAGAGCTCTGATTCTATTACTTAAGGGCCCAGTTTTACTGAAGCAAAACACCCACAGGGATCAGTGACAGACTTTTGTGTTCAGTCAGTTCATTTTTTCCTGTGCTTATTCGGCTGGGCCGTGATCCGGCAATTGGATCAGTGGTGCCCACATGGGCTGAATGGCAGGATCAAGGCTCAGGCATTTTACCCCTGTTTTGTGCAAATTTATATAGCAACAGGGAAAAAAAGGAAGTTCTTTCGGAGAAGGAAAAATAAAAGGTTGGATTCTAGAGCAAGCTGAGTACTGCAAATTACGTTTAACTCCTCTTTTGAAATTCACTACATTTTAGACATTTATTCCAGTTATTATGACATAGAATGAAGCTGATGAATCACACATTCCGTAAAGAAAAATTAGTCAATGCAAAGAAAAATTTTTGATTGCTGTTAGATGTAAACAAACAAACACACACACACATGCATATAAACTTTAAAAACAGCAGGAGGAAAATAAATAGAAAAAATTGGTACAACTTGGCACATAACGCATTTAATATGAGCAGCTAGTCCTTGGCTGTTGCTGAAAAAGGCAACTTGATTTGGGGAGAAACTAGTCAAAGCTTATTTAGATCACTAGTTGTGAAATAACGATGTCATATTTAAATGCAAACCCCTAACAGACAGCCAAAGTTTGGTCAGAATCATACACTTTTATGTTTGTGTATACTGCTGAATCAGAACTTAATGAAAAAAGATAATTAATGCTCAGTACTTTTTTAAAGTACTGTGTAATGCAGAATTGAAATAGTGTAAAAAGCCAGAGAAATATCATCCTACACAGCCAGCAAATAAGAGGAAAATGTGTGTTATCACCAAAAAACCAAATTGTAGTTTATCAGGTAGTTAAGACATATTTATCCTACTTCATTTTAGCCAACTAATTCAGTTAAATTAATAGTATATTTGATAAAATTCCCCCAAACTACCCATGCAGAAACAAAGAGGGTTTTATCCTACCTTAGGTCTTCCATGATGTTTCCATATTCTATAGAGGAAACCTAGAGCAAGTGACCAAATTTCTAATTTTTGTGCTTCATACATCTAAAGTCAAACAGGCTGATATTTGAGTCAGATCAATCGGGATGTAGACTTCTGAATTAAAAACTTTCTGGAGTAGACATATATCTTGCCTTAGTTCATGTGGAATAAAAGTATTTAAATGTAACAAATGATGGGATAAAAGTATTTAAATGTAGCAAATTATCAGAACTGAGCAAAATTCTTCAATTTAAATAAACAGAAATAAAGTTGAGAAAAAACAGCATTTTGACATTTTGAAAATGAAACATTGATGTTTACATAAGATCAAAATTCAGTTTTTCAAATCAAACCAAATGCTATATTTGACGGCAGATAAGTTTTTCCATTTTTTATATTTTTTCAACTAATTAAAATATTTCAAAACACAGATGAACTTAGTTCATCTCACTTTTTTCACAAAAGTACTTGAGACACTAAACATTTTTTTTAATGTTTCTTTTGTATACCCAACCTCAGGAATGAAGCATACTTCTTTATTATTGTTGCTAAAGTTTTGACGGTGTTAGAATAGGGGATAGTATCTTTTATTGGACCATTTGGTAGCTTTAGAAAATTTGAAACAGCTATTTTTTTTCCCCAACTATATTATTTGGTCTAATAAAGAATATTACTTTTCCCTCTAAAGTGTGGTCTTCGTTATTAATACAAGTATTTTAGGCTATGTGAAAGAAACCTCTAGGTGTACACATTTCAATGACTTTCTTAAAGAACACTTTGAAAAAAAATGAGAAAGAAACAAAACTGGTCTGTCATTAGCAACTTTTCTGGCATCATAGCCTTTGAACTACTTACAGGAAAGCTCATGAACCTTCCAAATTAACAATATAGGATATAGTTGCCTGAAACAGTGAAAACAGGGTAGTTTATTGTCTTTCAAATGACAGTAAGAACCTGCCAAGTGAAAATATAAATCTTTTGCATCTTCGATCTCCCTCTTAAACTGTCCTTGAGGTCTGCACTTTGTTAATGGATCTAGGATGTCACCAACGAACACCCCAGTTTTCTCTTTTGCTTTGCCATCAAAAGACACTTTCAAGTAACCATGCTGGTTTATGAGTATTTTTTTCCATGGCTCCTTTCCTCTCTGCATCACTGAAGAATCACTTGCTTTTTGGCTCCTCTAAAATTCTCCCTCCCTTTTTCATTTTCACTTTGAAGACAAATATTACAATCATCATCTTTGGCAGCCATCATGCTATTTGATATGTGGATCAAGACCCATAGGACATAAATGGACCCTAAGAGCTCCAGTTCAAAACTGCTGAGATGAAATCCTGGCTTTGTTGCAGCTAAAGAATATTTGGTATTTACTTCAATAGAGCAAGGAGTTTATTGCAGTATATGTTGCAAGTTATTTAAAAATTGCTTTCACTTATTCTAAGTGTGTTTCTAGACTATTATTTCATTAAGGTAAAGGCAAGTGCTCAAAGGGACAAGAAATATGATAGAAAATAATTTGTATCTTCAGTTCAGATGCCATCCATACTTCTAAACAATCTTTCTGAGCTTTGTAGGAAATAGAATCTGAGCAGGAATCTGTTAAAAGTACTTTTCTTCTTCTTCCCCCCCCCCCCCAAACATTTCCATTGCTTATGGCTTAGTCTCACTTAAAAGTACGCAATCCATATGTTGGGAAAATGGATGTTGTTATGAAAGGGCTATTTAAGTGATTAATTGATGTGCTGGACTGTACAGATTACAAAAATTCATCATATGACCAGAGCATGAACTTTTATTCATCAAGAGGATACACAGTCATCTTTCAAAACTGTATGTGATTTAGGAAGATACAGTAGCTACCTAAAGTAATATGTAAGATCTTAGCTCAATGCCCAGTATTTAATAAGATTTTTCTGAAACTACCAAGTAAATCTGTAACAGAGTAATCTGTAGGCATTAGTTAGACAAAGAAGTCGTGCAGCTGATAATGCTAAAAGATGCTGACACAGACTGACTCTTCACTGTTTCGCTGTACCTTAAACAATCATTGATTTTGTAAAAAGTAGGTATAAAATGGTATCAGTCAGACAATTGCCCAATAAAACTCATTACTGTCAGTGAATTCTTGATCTTTACCTTACTAGTGGTATCTTATAACATCTTTCCCAAGATTTAAATTATTGCACAATATAGTACCGAACTGGGTTGACTAAGGCAAGATCCTTACCTGAGTGATCAAAGTGTCATTGATACAGACAGTAGTGCTAAAGAAGAAGAAAGGAAGAATTACATCTTCAAGTTGAAAATTTCTCAAAAATCCAAACTAAGGTGTTTTGTTTTAAAGAAAAAAGAGGGGGGGTTAGTAAGTTTTAGCGCTCAAGTTTTTAGCTTTCTTTCTAAGACTTGCTAGTGGGAATATCCAAAGAACAATTTTCGGAACTTTTTTTCTTAAAATATATACTTGATTTTGAGATATGCAAAATAACTTGCAATTTACATCTGAGATTAAATTACCTAGCAAATATTTTTTCAAAACTGGAATAGCAATTATCTGTGGTAAATTTGTGGGGGATTCCTCTCATCAAACTTAAGTGCTTTAAATATGAAAGGTTGCTCCAAAGACTGAGTCAACTACTTTAGAAACCTTTCAGAGCAAAGGATGAATTACACTTTTCAAGGTGTCCGTTTCTCTTCACTGACTGAAGAAGAAGCCTAGTTGAGTAGCTTAGACCACATACAGCTTAGGCTGTACTTAATACAGACTAGTTTTAGACAGCTGATGATTATTTCCACTCTGCTTATACATATTCTCCTTTAAAGTGCAGCATGCTCAGCAATTCTCACTGAAACCAATTACTGCGCATTAGTTTTTGATTATCCAGCTTTAGATTTAGGAGCTTATGGCCAGGGCATGGGCTTTCCTTTTGCAAGCAGTCATGCCTGATGTACATAACTGTTGTTGCTTTCCTTCTCTTTGCACCACAGCAATTTGTTGCTTCTTTTCAGTCACAGGTTACCATCACTTCACCTCTGCCAGCAAAAGAAATCATGTGTGTGCTCTTCCTTATCCCTTGCAGGCAGGCAGGCAAGCAGGTTACAGAGAGGACAAAGGTGTTTGCAGTGCACCCAGCTGACTTCATCTGACACAGACTTGAAAGCCCCCACACAGTTCTTCCATCCTGCAAAGCAGCAGGAGAATTACCCTGCACCCTGGGAACTGAGACCCAGACTGGCGGCAAAAAATATCTGCAGGTAGGGCAGCTACATCCACAAAGTAGATCCCACTTCAGAGGATTTTTTAGATCTTTAATATTTTTCTTTTTTTTTTTTTTAAAGAGGGAATAAAAACATTTTTAAACTGTATCCCAGGATTTGAAGACATTTACAGTAACAATTTAAAATAGCCTATTTGGCATTTTAAAATATTGTAGCTGCACACATTTATTAGAATAGAGAAAAAAAAAGTGGGAGTAAATAAATATCTTAATTATTTTCAGTGATGAATTGGAGTAAAAATGGGGGAAAGTGTCTTTTGAACTGTAAGGATAACAGCATTACTCTTTTTAAGTGGTCCTTTGTCCTTAATCAATATTCTACTAGAAAAAAAAAAGGAACTTATTAAGAGAAATAATTGCCACAAACCTCCGAAAACAAAAAATAGATGATGCACTTTGTTGTTATCAGTGGTTATAACAATTACCTTTTGAGGTAGATTTTGAATGAGTCATATAGAAGTTACTGCATCAGCTTCCACACACTGAAGCCTTTTCTTAAATGTTTTGACCTAATTTAAAATTAGAATTTCAATTGTGTCACAACCAGATACTAGAACATTTTGTTCTATCTTTTATGAATGCATGCAATTATGAATACATATTCAGTAAAACATTACTGTGGAAGAAGTAATTTTATTTCATGACTACTGCATTTATTATGAAAAACTTATATGGAAGGTCACACTCCTGTACATGAATAATCTGCCTTTGAAGAAACAGTAAGGGTGGTTTTAAGCAGAGTAGTGATGTTATAGCTTTGAAAGCTTTTAATATATTTAATATGACACTTCACTTTCTGAAAAGTTTCTCATACTAGAGAGGGAATTCATAAGCAAATGTATTTGGAAAAGTGGGTTATAAATTTCAGTGTGAGCTTTCAACTTAAGCTGTCTCATATAATATTAATTAAGCATGAACATTAATAGCATTATGCCACAACAATATCATGACAAAGAAATAAGTCAGCAGACTTCCTTTTTTGGCACCTGTAGTCCCATTTCTAAAGCCTATGAATTGTTTTATCAGAAGTACATAACACATTTTAATTTAATTTTATTTTAATCCAATTTTTCAATTTTGCTAAAAATTACAGTATTGGAACAGAATGGATTTATATTTTTATGAGTATGTTCCAACTGGACTCTGCCCCGCCGATCAGAACTCTCTGGGCCCTGCCATTCAGCCAGTTCAGAATCCACCTCACTGTCCACTCATCCAACCCATACTTCGTGAGCTTCCTTATGAGGATGTTATGGGAAACAGTATCAAAAGCCTTGCTGAAGACTCAGCAACCTGAGTCTGTTTTAGACTCCTGAGTGTATTGTTTTGAATGTGAAAGTTATTTCATTTCTGTTCCCTTATTGATGGTTACTACTAAAAAATTCTCCAGACTCATTTCTCTCAAAACATTAAAGCATACTTAAGACTGGTGATTAGGAAAGTAACTTTAATCTGACAATGACAATACAGGGTAAGATGCTGAAATGGAAAAAGAGGGTTTTTTGCTCCCAGGCTATCTCTCTGTGCAACTTTTTCTCTGAAATGAAATATACAGTTCTCTCACATTCACTCTAACGCTGATTTCCCCTGACTCCTGTCACACACATTTTCATATAGAAGAGCTCAGTACCTGCGCCCACAATCTTCAGTTACCAAGAGGAGCTGCATTACCAGCAGGGAGTGTTCTTTCACTAGGGTGAACAATTATTTTAAACCAAATATCTGTTCACATTTTATGCCTGTCTTTGCAAAACCATGAGGCTGGAAAAAAAAAAACAACTGGTTAAAAAACAGACAGAGGAACAATCACACAGCTCAAAGAGATCTGTCTAAGGCTTCTTTAACATTTATCATAGAAAATTTATATAAGATGTAAAATGAAAGACTTCATATTCTAGATATTTTACTTTGAAAAACAGTTGGAGACCTGCAAGTCTGTCCTCTCTAAAAGTAATCATACACACAAGATGGTAGGGAACTATGAAAAGACTAATCTGTTTTCTGGGCTTTTGAAATGATACATCAAGCACATTATTTTTAGTAGCTGTATTGTAGGATATTATTTCAAAAAGGTACAAGAAGGCAGGAAGGACAAAAATGCTCAGTGGCAGCCCAAGTGCTGGTTAGCTAGCGGAGACTACACCCACAAACACAGTAAGAGCAGTTGGAGGGTGTATCCTTCCAGTTGTGGTGTGTACCTCTGCTCTGGTGTGCTGTGGTGCAGGGCTGCTGCCGGTATGTGCACCCTCCGTGCCTAGCACAGGAGGGAAGAGAGACTTAGAAAGAACCAGGGGGCTGTAGAGGTTTGGTGGGAGCAGATGCCACTGTCCAACATGTAGGAGTCTTCCTTGCTTGTGTAGAAATGGAAAGTGATTTATTTGTTTATTAAAGTTCAGTAAAAGAAAACAGGTGCAAATGTAGATGGGAAGTGTGCAAAAGATGAACATAAAGATTAGCAGTTTTAAGAGAGGGTTAGTCAGAGGCAAATAGAGGAAAACAAGTTCGTGCTGAAGAAAGTTAAAACTGGTCAAATTCTCTTAATATTCCTGTGATGCAGTGAGTTATACAGTCGCATCAATAGAATTTGGCCTGTATGCATAATAAATACTTGTAAGAACAACAACAAAATCCATTTCAAATGAAACTTTAAAATGTTATTGAAATATCTTGGGCTTGCATTTTTATCCCAAGCGTCATTAGTGGAATTCAGAGTACATTCCACAATCTACTTTGAGTATAATCGTAATTATATTTGTCACTATAAGCTGCAACCATTGTCTGGGCTTGTACCACTGTTATTCTACTCAGCTCAGGCTAATTATTGACTGCAATATACTGTTAACCTCTTCTATGCAGAATTCCATATGCAAGGGGGAGAGTTAAAATTAGAAAGACCAAACAAGAAAAGACAGTTTCAGGTTGCTTTTAAAAGTAGAGGTGATGTTTAGTAAAGCATAATCTTTTGGATGAGGGTAGGAGGACATTGCAGGAGCCTCACACCTCATTGATCTTCAGCATCTTTTTCCTTATACTTCTGGAGAGTCCTGAGTACTGTCAGGCAGAGATGTGGGTTCTTTTCATTTGCATCTGTAACTCCTGTGTTTTCTAAAATAAGTCATGAGGTGTTCAATAGCCTCTCTCATAAAGATTCTATTCCTTGCAGTATCTGCCACAACATTCATGAAGAATACAAAATACCCAAAAGGACTGGTGGGACTCTTACCACTTAACAGTAGAAACCCATAGTGTAAATATTTACATATATGGTCACCCCAGATCCTTCTTTGATTTAATACAGAGAAAGTGGAATTTTTAAGGCATGAGTCACTGATCCATTTTAGATGTCAACTTTAGGATAAGATAAAATGTTACCTAAAAGTGCTTGGGGTTTTTGTTTGTTTCTTTTTTCTTTTGTTTCTTTTTTTTTCCCCATTGATAGACTAGAATATATTTCTGGTTCAGATCCTGTTTAACGGTGGTTAATATTTAGTCAAATGACCCCCATTCATTTTGCTTTGAGCAATGTGGGGTTATGAAGGACAAATACTGTCTACAGCAATGCCAAAAGGAATATCAGATACAAATTATGTACCTCAGCAGTGCTTTTCTATTACAAGCACCAGACTGTTGTTACTATAGGTCCTACTGTACTTTTCTACTATTAAAGCTTTCATTAAAATGATGTAAATAAAAAAAAAAAAATCAAGGTTTGTTCCATAGGACTATTGATTTAGTACAATCTTGTAATAAGCACTGAAATAGCTTCCAGAATTCTTATTTCAAACTGCTTTGTAACAGGTCACCTGCTGGACATACAGCTATCCAGGGTACAAGGGTGCCTGCAATGTTCAGGCTGCAGGTGACATGCCTGGAATTACAGACTGGAAGATCGTTCTTCAAGATGGTTAAGAGATCTTTACCTATTTGGTTTTTTTTAATGCTTTGTTATTTGGAATAAAATTTCAGTATCCTTTCATGGGACATTTTAAAATTCTGTTCCTCAGGTTTTCCCAAACTTCTCAAAGTTTCTAAATAGCACTCTAGTCACAAATTAGATTCAGAGAAATAAGGAGCTTGTGGGATTCAGTTGCTGGATACTCTTCCAACAGTGCTAAGGAATTTATACTGGGTTTTCTTGCAAAAAATTTAGTAAGATTTATAGAATGCCAAAATATTACCAATTGAAAATTCATCATTTTTTCCCTGAAATTTTAGAAGACCACTTATTCTGTAAAGTACAATTAATTTTCCTGGTTTAAATTTGGAAAATGTTAATGGTTTTATGCAGAATCTCCAACATGTATTAGGTACATTGTGGTACTGCCATGAAATTGCTAAATTGTAAGCTCAGTGTTGAAATTCCAAAGTTGATTACAGTTCTGCAATTTAATTCAATGAACAGAAATGAGATTAAAAGGTTTTGGAATTTGTTTGTAAAAATAAATTTTCCTGGGCTACCAGTAAATGCTTTCCTGAAATCTCGCATTGCTATTTTGCCTCGTCAACTGCAGGTTTTGTGCCAATAGCCTTCAGTTTTCCTTTTGCCTTCAGCAGCTTTAGGGATTAGTTTTACTGATCATTTACTTATTTTTCTTCAGTTTTCAGAAATATTTCAGGTGGTTTATCCATAGCTTCAAATGTTTTGATGGTGGTTAGGGTTTTTCTTCTCCCAGGCCTTTGGATAGATCTGCTATCCAATTCTGCTAAAACAGAGGTACTAATCCATGTTCAGGCTCAATGTATCTTCTATTAAGAACCTTTCTTTATTGTTTGAATTAGGTTTGGGAGGCTATAATCATTCCTAAGTTTTTCTAAAAGATAGAAGTAATTTACTTTTAGTAATATTCTTTCAGCCATAATGTCTGCCTTTAAAAAAAACCAAACATGTGCATACATGACTATCTTAGATACTACAGTGTTCCTTAAATGTAAATGGGGTCTAATTCTCACCTGACTGTGATGAAATGCTCACTTTAGAAAGTGTTTGTTATAGCCTCAGTTTATTAGTTGTGAAGAAAAATAGACTATATGGAAAATGTATGAATTCAGACCTCGATCCTAGGCTTAAGAAATAAATGGCAAAGTTCTTATTGACTTTAACAGTCCATGATCTGAGACTCAGGAAGCAGGTTGGTTGCAGAAGGTTTTTTGTTAACTGTGTAAGACTTTGACACAGACTGACAGGCTCAGACTTCTGTAAATGTCTTTTACTCCAGGCACTGCCTTATGAATGTTGCATATTCTCATCACTACAGTCCCTCCTATGTTTCTCACTGTCAGTTTTATAATATGGCACCTATTCATGTAACAAACCTATATTGAATATGAGTAGACTGTAAAAAAACAATGGAAAAGCAGTGACATTTTCTCAGCCACTACTGAGGCCAAAGATCAATGTCTCTTCCCCTTCATGTGACTGTGATAGTATATTCCACATCTGTTATGAATTTTGTATCATGTGTGCAACAGGAAACAGAACATAAAACTATGCACATTTTAGAGACTTGCTTTTCTTTAATGTTAACTGAAAATGTTTTGCAGTGCTATGGCTTCACAGTAGTGCTGCTTGTAATTGCTAGTAAAATACAGACAGAGAGAGCCTTCCCACTGGCATGCACACACATTGTCATTCAAAGGCAATGTCAAGAATGATTTCTGTCCAATTACTATTGAAATATATAACTCTTTAAGCTGCAAAAATTCATATATAATTAGGTGGGAAGGAGCTTCTATTCCTATGACTACGATGATGCAAAGCAACAGCTGAATTCCAGCCTAGCTGCAGGAAGACTGTATCAACCTACCGTCTGAGGCTGATGAATTTTTTGTTTCTGTTCTGCTAGTCTGCTAATAATAGACACTAGAGTTTTAATCTTATTTATTTATTTGGTCTTGCCTGCTTTAACTGGATAATTTTTGATTGTTAACTTTATTTGGCTTTTTCAATTAGCTTAATTTTTAGAAAATGTTCAGACGCTGGGCTGGTTCTTGTCTATTACTGTTCTATAAAATAGGGGTGATTCAACCGAAATCAATACTGCTTAATGCACTGTATTTTAAGGGTTGGATCCTGTTCTCATGAACTTTTATAGGAATTGGTTTAGGCTCATTCTTACAGATTCAAAATTATGCAAAGATGAGAAAATTTCACCTGAAAAAATGTTAATTTCTAAGCTTTATATTACAGTGGAGGCATACTTGATAATCCTCAACATTAATTAGTTAGACATACTAAAAAAGACAGAGGAGCCATTTAGAACTCCAACTATTTTGCCAGATAAAAGGATAAAAAAAAATAAAAGGAAAAAATAAAAAGAGAGGTGGGAGGGAGAGAGAGAGAGAGATATTCCGGTTGTCTTTGGCTTATTAAATCAAGAACTTAGTACTTGGCTGAACTGGGAATAATTTTTGCTGGTAATGTTTTTTTTCTGGCTGGGAAATGGGTTAAGAATCTCTCTTCCTGGCAACTTGTTTCTCTTTTTGGGTAGCTGGTTTAAAGAAACACCCTTGTTTACTCTGGCTGTCCAAATCTGCCTGTTGTAGACATAAGAAACAGAAAGAAAGGGATATAACTGCACATCTGCAAGTGGGCGATCAATCACAGGCATATACTGCAAACAGAAATAATGTTTAAAAGTGTTAGCAATGATATGGTGATATTGTAGATCTATTTTTCTTTCAGAATATGCATGCCCAATACATCACTACTGAGAAGCCTTACTTTCTTAGCCAATGTAAAATTATTTCATTGCATTAACTCTGATAAACTTTCATTTGTAGATTCTTATTTTATCTTCAAAAGAAGAGAACAAACATCTTTCATTACTTTCTTCACAACGCTCCTTCCCCCAAAACTTGAACTGTGCATTGATGTCCTTGACAACACAGGAATAAAATTTTGCATTAAGCTGGGAGGAACGATCCAGAATAATTAAAAGAAAGCTGCATCCTTTCATTTCTGCACAGTCTTTGGAAAACTCACGCTGCGAGAAGAATTTCTAACCATACATAGAGGACTGTGAATTGCACATGATAAATAACTGTGTAATCTACTCCAAATCCTCCCATGGAGGGGTTGAAAGGAGAAAAAAATCCAATCTCTTGGTCCAAATGTTGACAGGAGGAGGGAGGGATGAAGTAACGTTGTCTTATCTATCCCTTTAGTCCCATGAAAGGCACGGCATGCAAGCTGCCCGCGAGCAGAGGTCTTTAGGTTTTGAGAGAGTGCAACTATTCAGGGAGAGGGCATTGCTAGAATGGAGAAATGTTCCTCCTCACTGAAAGCCACAGGCATTTTCTTTACGTAGTTACTGTTGACATTGGCAGAAGTGTTTTGCACAATTCCCACTCTGCACCTGTAAATTCCCCCAAGGCACGTTTAAAGCCTTAGGGGACGTCCAGCTGGGGACAACACATGGGCACGGTCTGGGCCTACGTGCGGGTGAAATGCTTTTTCAAGCATACCTCAAGGTCGATGAATCCACGGGAAAAACATCCCACAGAAGTCCTGTTCCCCCCAACATTCCTCAGCACATGATGCAGTGGAAACTGTGGCTTGAGCCTGCAGATCATTCTGCCTGATTTTTGGCCATCCCATGACTTTTTTCCATGGGAGGATGTTAGCTGAGCCAAAGTGTTTAACTGAATCTGGCAATTCTCAGCCGTTTGCTGGCAGCCACCAATTTGGTGAATTGACATAATTTGTGACACTCTCAGTGTTGGATCCTAAATGGAGACAGTTTTATTTTAAAATGAATTAGCTCAGCTCCTGTGAAGAAAAAAAATGAAAAAAAAAGAAAGAAAAAAAAGATGTTTTCCAGAGCTAATTATTTCTTGTGCCTGAAACGATGACACAGGCGGTATAAAACTGTGGGATGAAATGGAAAACCACCTCTCCTAAACAAGACAAACCAAGACTGCCCACGCCCCTTAAAAATTCTAGGAAACAGGGACAAACTCCACAGTCTAAACTGTAACCTTAGCAATGTGCTGTGCTGTCAGTAAGAGATAGTACGCAATTACCTAGGGTAAGAGCAATTTCTTCCTGTCTTTCTTGCAACTTCTTTTCTTTGGGAAAATAAATACTACTTTTTCCTTGATTTGCCCTCCCATCTTCAGCTGTTTTCTAAAGCGATTGCTTCTTTGACATATTCAAATGAATGTTGTGCGTCACAGCAGCTACTCTAGCTGCCAAAGTAGACATAGAACTGGAACTACCATTGTTTTGGATGTCTCCTTATTAAATGGCTTCCCTTTGCAAGCCTGCTTTCAGTCCCTCCCGTTCTTGTGGAACAAGAGACATGGTTTGAACCCTTGCTCAGTAAAGACTGCCACCATCAAAACCTAATAGTCAAATGCAGCCCTTGAAAGGGTGCAGCACTGAGGGAAAGCAAACTACAGTGGAGTAAAAATCACTCAATAGCTTAGTGTTCACTCTCTACTGAAATGCTGTTCTGGCAGTATCCTCCTGCTGGCAGTGGCCAGTGGCCAAAGCATTTCCAGAATGCTGGGGGTTGTATTTCTACCTCTCTCCCTGCTTGCCATAGCTCTAGGCAGATTTGTCAGAAGTTTACAGAATCAGCCTCAATCACTTCAACTGATTGTGAGCCCAGAATTTTCTTTGTCTCTATGAAATTAATTTCACTGTGTTAAAAAAGTATTAAGTGTTCATCTTTCAAAATAAATGAAAATAGCTTGTGGTCTGGGATTTTTATTTTTTTGCTTTCCATTTAGACATGAAAATCGCATGAAAAATACTGGCTAGGGTCTAAAATAAGTAGATTCAGGACAGCAGGGGAATGAAGTGAAGGAAAATGAGTCTTGCAGTTCTTTTTGTTTAGCTGTGCATTTTCCTTCTAAAAATCATTACAGTTGAATGCTTGGTATGAAGGTAGTGTATTATGCCAAAAATAAAAGACTATTGGCCAAATCTGCTGCCATTTATATCCCATACCAACTCATCAAAATATTAAATAAAATGATACACCAACATCAATTAAAAGTAAGACCACTGAAATTAAAACAAGTTTCTTCACATGGCAACTGATGTAACATGGAAGAGATCTGACACAAAATGAATGCAGGACTTACAAAACTATTGTTACTTGACCATGTACAGTCTTCCCAGTGCCAGCTCCCTAATAAATATCAAATCAAAAGCTGAAATACAAGTGAAATATAGAATTCAAGTACTTCATAACAATGGCAAGACAAAGAGATCCATAATTCTCTGTGTGTTTTGTTCCTCTTAATTATTCTTAGTTATCTTTATTACTGTGTCTTCTTACAGGCTTACCAATCTTTTTTTCTTTGTCAGTGATTTAGTTATCAATCACTGAAAATATTTAAGTAGGCAAATTTTCATCTCAGAAAGGAGATTAAGCCAGACAAGTGCTAACATTTTACTTAACAATAAATTATTTTTCCCAAAGATAAAGGGCATTTTAATAACAATTTAGGATATCAAATGGAGTTATAGAACACTGCTACATGGATATCAACAAAATAATCACTAAAAGCTCATAGTTTGATTTGTTTTGATTTAAAAATAATAATATGGTATGTTCTTAGTATTTCGTCACTTGATTCGATAAGTCTCTTACATCCTATTGACTGCTAGCTGCGTGAGTGATTTAAGTACGCTTATTAAGTTAAACCTAAGCTGTGAAAAACTAGATTCATGTTATTTCTTGTGCATTTCTGAATATATAATTGATAGGTTCAATTTTTCAGCATGTCCCTTATTTTCTGGAGCTATTCCTTTGTGAGATTACATTTCTTCATTCTTAATGAGAAACTGTCTAGTACTTTAGTGGCTACTAACAAATTAAAAACTAAGTCTGGAGTCAAGTGTGACTGTTTTGCTAGAAACAACAAGGGGAATCTTACACAACAACCTCTACTGCTTGTTTTCAGACACTATCCAAGTCTCTCTGCACTTAGTCATGTCTGCAAAATCCATAAAATCTCCTTGTCACCTCAATTTCTGCAATATTCTCTCTCTATGTATGAGCCTGGCTTGTGTGAAGTGAAACTATATCTTAAATAAATTTTCTTTTAGTGTACTACAGATTAAGATGATTGATCCTCTCTTCCACATCAAAGTACATTCCTCTGGTGTAATTTGTCTCTCCAAATCCTGCTCACAGTCTATCTTATTAGTAAGATTTCTTTGCCAGAAAAGTTTTCTGAAATATGCATATAGATCAATTGTATACTTTTTCTCCATTATCTAACCATCATGTCTATTGAAGTTAATTTTCTGATTAAGAAAAACTGCCTAGTATTTTGAGGAACATAATGAATAATTTCAATGTCCTACTACCAGGAGAAAGCGATCCAGTTAAACTCAGTTAAGATTTCAAAATCAGATTGAACTATTTCTATGTTTTTACATCTCTGGAAGTGCAATCATAATTTTAATTAGACTTGATATCCTTCTGCTTATGAAATTCCCTCTCTTGCTTGATCTACAGGCAGTTTAAGGCTCCTCAGAATTAGAGAGGAACCTCAAGAACAAGGGACCTATATTAGGCCATGGTTACATCATTTGTGTCACAGGGAGGAAGAGATGGGAAGTTGCATGGAAAATGATGGAGAACAGATCTGTCTGTTCTTGCTGATACCAGAGGCTGGGAAACATTGAAAATCACAATCAGTGTTGCTGCTGAGAAAGATAACTGCGCCAAATATTAGCTAACAGCTCACAACTCTTCTTTTAATGACAGCAATACTACTTAACCTGATGTCCCAGAGCTTTGGCTCAGGAAAAGTAGGCAGTCTGACCATAATAATTCCACTGCCACTGGGAGCCTGCTTCCCAGGGATGCTGCCTCTTTGTTTCTGCCTGGAATTAACCCTGACCAAATAAGATTTATGTTTTCTCCATTTTCAAACAAAGAAAGATGGTTCAAAGTAATTGTCATAATCTCAGTCATTTATTCAGAAACTAGAAGGTAATCATAATTTAAGTAGTACATGTCTATATATACATTAAAGTAGATAGATTACTTGATCTGACATTTCTCAAAAAAAAAAAAATAGCAAAAAATCCTGAAACAAATAAATATGCTTCCCCAAACATAATATTCAAAGGTAACAGTCTGTGCTAAAGACCCAGCAGAGATCATTTTATTTAGCCTAATTTCTAGAGAGTAATTGAGTTTACTTAGTAGTAAACCCATAGGTTTGATCAGTCCAGACATATATAGGTCAAAATACTCACCAAGGAACAATAAAAGCATGTCACTTCTGTTAGCTGATACTTTAGAAGCTGTCTTGTCATTTCAGGCCTGGATCTTCTGGTTTTCAATGGAATTGTTCCATTTTATCTGAGATGTAAAATTCTTTGAAATGGAAATCCTAAATCATTACCTCTTGACAGCTTCAAAGGATTGATAGCCCACTTTGAATCTCTTTGAAGTACTTACTTCAAATTAAAAAATAAGTTACCCTGAAAAAAGACAATTATACCTTGAGCAATAGTCATCTTTTTTCCTTCTGAAAGGTTTCCTGGTCCATGAGCATCTTTGAAGAATATATTGTTCACCAATTGTACTTCAGAGTTTAACCAGTAGAAAACACTCCCTTGTAATATAGAGATGTAGTTTGATATTTTAATAGTCAAAGAGGAATTACAGTTAGTTTTAGTCACTGTGTACAACTTTGTTCCAAATAACCAAATTAATTTGAGGAAATCAGCTATTACAGGAATAGCACCAAAAAGATGTCTTCTAACTCTCAACTTCATCTCAGACTACAAATTATGGGATTATTTAAAATAAAAAAGTACAATGTTTCCTTGCCCTCTGCTTTTCCAGAGGAAATAAACTGCACATTTTGACTACTTCTTTATTTACTTAATCAACAAATAGCTCCTAAAATTAAAGACCAGCAAGTCCTATGTTGGTTAAATTCATGTTCAGGAGGAGAGCTGCTCTTTCTGAAATTTATACATCAAAACTAGCGTAACAAAATCTCAGGGGTGAATTTTTACATTTTTTATTTTATTTCAAGAAAATTATACATGAAAGATTGTGACCAACTTACTTAGATTTATGGGCTATTTTCTTCTACTTCTCTCCTTTATGTCTTGATTTTTTTTTTACCCCATTTTTAGTTGTAAAATTAAAGAGTAGGGGTGAAATAAGTATAGTAAAGAAAAATCTAAAGGAAAGATTTTGAATATAATTGAAAAATAAATAGCCCTTTTTTCAAAATTCAGTATTACCATAATTTTCACAGATTTTTGTGATCCAGGCATGCAAGGGGAATTAATTATGCATCTAAGAGAAATATAGAGTTGAAGTGGTGTTTCTTCCCTTTTCCCATAGTACCTGTAGAATCCTAAATATAGCAAATGACCTCTGCATTGAAATCACTGATCATTCCTGACTGTTACCTATTTTAAAAGCTTCCTTGCCACAGGACGTTTTCAGTGTGTTTAGAAGAGTCATCAGACTTGGGTGGACTGCAGAACTGTTAACAAAGGAAGAACAGGCACGTCATCTTTCCCATGGAAGGGATAGGCTTGTTTCAAAATAGAGTTAATTCCAGCTTATATGCAAGTGTGTATAGTTGGAAGGTTAGTCTCATGATTTTCATGGCTGGCAAAAAAACACAAGAGAAACTTGGACCCTATATCAGGAGAATTCATGCCTCCTTAAGAGGAGGTAAGCAGCTGGTAAGCATCAAATATACTATGATCTGGCCTTTACTCAAGAAACATTATCTTGACAGTATATAAACTATCTTTACAACCCACTCACTTGCATTCCTTGTCAGGGGAAATTCCTAAAGAAGATGACAAAATAAAAGCCATTCAGGAGGTGTTTCATACTTCATCCTCTAAGGGGAGTAAAAGGAAAAAAAAAATCTCTAGTCTGATTCTTGATCCCACATACTTTGGTATAATTAAGTGTAACAGCATTGAGATTACTCAAATTATGCCACTATGAACCCTGCAGATCAAGATCAAAATGAGATTCAATGTATCTTAGTCCACTTTTCTGGTGTTGGTAATGTTAATCCATTTATTCAGATTCCTTCTGGTTTTTTGAATTGGAAACAGATTTACTGAAACAAAACACAATTTCTTTCTAGCTGTTAAAATAGTGACATCTAGGTAGAACACAAGGAATACTTTATTAAGCATGATAAGGGAAATACTTTATCAAGTGAGCTGATGTTCAAATAATGATGTCCAAATGCTGATCTTGCTATTCTTTCCTATAGTGACAGTAATGAGTAACATAAAATGTCAGCTCAAGATAAATAGCATGAAAGTCAAAGGAAAAGGAATCCCATAGCAACATAGAAAACCTAACATCACTTACAGGGTGCTGACTAAAAATGAACAGGAGGCAGGGGACAACATGAAGAAATGCCTTCATATTTTATTGCTTTTCCTCTTCCATACTTAAAACCAAGCACAACGATGTGAGTTTTGGATTGAATAAAATTGGCAAGCACACTAAGTGTGTGAACAAAATGTTACTATCAAGACATAAAACACAGAGACTTCTCTTAATTTCCATGGGATCCACCTCATCTTTTTATTTGAAAAAATCCACTAGAAGCTCCCATGGAAACACAGATAATTTTAGGACTAATCAAACTGAACTTCAAATAATGAAGTCAATTATTTTAAGCTTGTTCAATGGAGCTGGCAGAAAGAGGTACTAAAAACTTCTTGTAAATATGATGCTATCAGAAGAGAAGGAATCTGGAGGATCTTTTTTTGCCCCTAATAGAATGTCATTCTCTTCTGATTGTTATAGACAGAAATAACATATCCCTGGATACTTCTGAAAATCCAATCTCTGCTTACAGTATAAGCCAGAGTACGGAGAGAGGTCAGGAGTTATAACAGCAAAAATTTCAAGTCACTGGGCCAAAAAACTCTGCTTATGTGTATGAGAGGGTCACTGACCTCAGTGTAGTGAAACCATTTAACACGTGGCAAGGGCCTGCCCTTGGTTGTGCATCCCGATTGATTTGTAAAAAGGCACAGCTATGGCTTCAGCTGTTTCAGGTTTCCTCTCATTAGGGTTAGTAGGGTTTTTCTTAGTTTTCAAGCCAAAAAATTGGAAGGCCCATCATTACCGATAAGATGGATGATAAACAGTAGCTTTTATGGTTATCACAAAACTCTTATCAGTTGGAGGAATTGCAAGGTGTAGTGTGATAATTTCCAGTATGAGGTGTGGGTGGTTCCTGCAGCCATTCTTTATTGCTGCAGGTAATTCCTCTCATTCCACCACCTTTTACATAGTCAATAGTTTTCATCAGTGCTGTCTAGTGCACTGATCTGAAACACGATCAAGTCTTCCCTGAAGGTCCAAAATTATCACTTCTCTGTAATCGCCTCCTCACATACCTGTATTACCTGGCAAGTAAATACAAAAAAAAAGGACAAGTGTGTTTAAAAGGACAGTTTTTCAGAGTTTTCCCAGCTCTAACTCTGATTGCCCATAGACAGCCTTACTTATTAGTCACAGCCTCCCTTTTCCCCCTTTGCTTCATTCTATTTTAGCTTAGTTCTATCTCAGATATTATATAAAAAATGTGTCCAGGTGTCTTCCTAGTGTGCCACCAACCCTACAAGCACACAGACTGCAAATGCTTCAGAAAGTCACATCAAGTAGATAATAGAAAGAACATAGCTAACTCATTTTAGCTAATGGAGGACTGTTTTCCATGATATACATTTAGTTCTTCATGTCTGTCTCATATGAAATAGTTCCTGAAATAGAGTTATCTCATTTCCTTTAGGAGACGCATTCCTAAACTGACACATATTACACTGTTAATATTTTCCTAATATCCATCCTATATATTTTTAATCATTTTGATCCTATTGCTATTGGATACATCCCTCTGCACTATACCTTCTCTTTTTATATATATTTGGCAAAAATCTAGAGATTGCTTAGACCAAATCCTCACTGAAGCCATGCTGATTTAAACCAGATGACTATCTGGCTCTTTATGTCTACTAAAGCAATCACTTTAAGTCTTTCCACACAGCTTAGTCTCTACATATCCCTGTCCTCTTGCTGTTATTTTCTTGAACACTTAAATATTTTTAAAATATTTTGGTTTATTTTCATTTACTTCCTTTTTTGCAGGTAAGGAGAAGCCAAGAATAAAAAGTACTAATCCAGATTCTCTTTGGAAGTAAGGAATTGAGCTTTCCTCTCTTTCTTCTGTTGATGTGACACCTCTCTTAACATAATATACCCTACCTTTTTTTTAGCTGCCATTTTGCATATCCTAACCTTGCCCATTATTTGAACTCCAAGGGGTATTTTTAAGTATTTTTCTCTTCTGAATTTCCCTTTTCCTTGAATAGTTGTGGTTTGGAAAATTTTTACCTCCCAGGTATAATACAACAACGCATCATTTGTTTCTGCTCTCACTTGTAATTCTTTTTAAGGTGGGGAACATTTAAATTCATCAACCTGGGGCAAATAAAGATTTACAGAAGAGTTGTTGTCCACATGGTATAACGTAGCCATGCTGAAACAGTAGCATGGATATGAGTCTTGATGAATGAGGTCTAAATTTAATACGCTTTAAAATGCCTTCTTTTAGTTTGCGCTCAACGCGTTTCTCACACTTTGAGTGCACAAATGTCTCAGTTGTATCCATTTGCCGTGATGGAATTTTGTCAAGGTATAGGGCAATAGACTCCACTTCTCCCTGTGTATAGGATAAATACTTACCAATCTCTGTGACTGCTAGCCCCAAATTTTAATTTTTTTTTTGTTTAAATTTGTCTGTGTTTTTGTTTTATCCCATTAAGCAATAGTCAGTTGATTTTTAACAGACTTCATGACTCACTGTATGTAATATTATCCATTTGTTTTTCTTTTAAAGCAACATATAGTGTTCCACATACTGAGTACATAGAGTATCTCTGACATATTTTTTTGACAGTCTAGTTTAGCCTTACTCTAAGTTTAGAATTTCTGGTCCTGTTCAGCTGACTCTTACGGCCTTGAGTTATCTGGCAAAGACCTCAGGTACAACCTAACTCACTTAAGGCGTAACAGGATCTTAGCCCAAGCAGCTCTGAGTGGCAAGGTCATGACAATATCTATTAGCGTAATCAGTCCTAAAACACACTCATGATTTGCATCCTTGTTGTGTAATAACTGCAGTTTTTAAGATTGGCTATAACTCCAGGGGGAAAATAATGATGGATGTTAGGTCCCTGAAGGAAAATTAACTTCCAGGTAACATCCCCAAGGTACAGATATGTTCTTGTAAATCTCCCTGAATCTTCCAGGATTTTGGAAGCTGCTCCAGGATTAGAGTTCTCAGCTTCTCAGAAATGTAGACAAAGTTGAATTCTGTGTAAGTAACAGAGCAATGACAGAAAAAGAAGGAGGATGATAAAACTGGGAAGAGTAATATGTAAATCAGGACCCCCGAAAGAGAGCTGAAAGGAGTCATTTGGGTTCCTGGGAAGGTGAGGGAAAACTAGGAAACAGCAAAAGGAGTTTCAAAGAAGAGGGAGATTGATAGAATTTAGTAGCATTTTAAGGGAATGCAAAGAAACTCAAAGGTATTTAACTTATTGGAAACTGTCATTCTTCCCTACTCTGCTTTCCCATTTCTCCGCCCACTTCCCCAGTTTCATCTGGGAACAGGATTTTAAATTACACAGAGTTTTCTTTCCAAGACCCACTCTCTCTGTCACTGAAGAAGCCCTTTATTCACCATACCTTTACTTTCTGGACCGACGTAAGGAGACCAGATGTAGAAAGGAGGAGTAGGATCTGCTCTAACTGAGCAGAAGAGAAAGCAACAGAGAAAGGGACAGAAGTGTGAGTTTCTGCTCCTGAGGTTGCAAGACCTGAAGAGAGAGGCTGAGTGCATCTGCTTCAGCCTCCATATGGGGTTGCATCGTCAGAAAAATAGCCCCGATTTCACAACCACTGACAGTGACAACAGGAGCAACTCCTGGGGAGCAAGAGATCAGCTATGTGGATCACGCATTACTTGAGTAGACAGTAGAAATAAAAACCTGCCTATTCTGTTATTGTCATGGCGACTTTTCCTGCCACATAGAAATTGAAATTTAAATATACAACTCTTATAATATCTTAATTTTTTTCCTGTCTACTATGAAAATTGTCAAGTATTGTAGCCTACATCCGTAGTTTCATTATATGAAAACTATTTGACTCATAACCTTAAGGAATGGTGTATAAATGATGCAAGGATAAAGAGCTAAAAAAAAGTCATTGATCAGCACAATATAGAAGGCATTTGGAGTTAGACAGGGGGCATTTTCTTTTACAAATACAGGGTAACATTTATCTCATATTTCAGAGACATTTTATGATAATAATGTTTGAAGGTGTAAACTCAAAAAACCCTTGAAAATAGCAGCTGTGTACTGACAGTGTTTAGCTTTTTGTGTCTGGGACTGTGTTTAACTAGCTTTGGCACCTCTATTTGTGTTGTATTCAGTGCTGGCCCAGCATTGCTAAATTTCTAGTTATATTCACAAGGTTTGCTGTTATGTTCTTCCAGTATCATTGGTCTCATTGTTACAGCCTGTATGGAAGGAATCATACCGTTTTATTTATGTTTCACAGCTGGGTAGTCATAATTATTGTAACTGCAGGGTGAAAGCCTAGGGACAATTCTCAGAATAATCTTCTTTTGGAAACTTTACTGCATTGCTAACTCATCTATCTAATTCTTCTCCACATTTTGCAAGGCGTTATAACTGAGAAGTGACCAGTCAAATGACTGACAATACATATGAAGATAATCTCAGGAATAAAACCCGCAGGACTCAAAGGGCATTCCTCTGTCAGCAATCCAGCCCTGCTACTGCAAGCAACTGCTTTAAGTCTTCCTTTCTCTTTTCTGTTCTCCTAGAGTGTTCATTCACTGCCTGCTTAAGTAATCTTCCTCTTCATGACCACATTTCTGCACTGTTTATTACTTCAAATAACCTGAAGACATTTTGATAAAAAGAGCACTACTCTATATGTCCATTCTCAGAATCGCAAATGCTTTTAGTTCCCTATCTCTGAAGAAGTATTTTGCCTGCAGGGGTAATGCATAGTTTTGTCACACTGAACTGTTCAGTTCAAGCAAGATTAAAACACACACTCACAAAAACAAACCTCATCCCCCACCTGCAATGATCAGCTTCACTGAGTATGTTACAAACTTCCTCTTCTTCCATTCAGTAAAAGCCAATTATCATTAATCTACTAAGTTGGAAGTCACCTCACATACTAACAAGCCTTCTGGTCCTCTGACTTATAAACAGCTTTACTCATTTTCTAGCATCGTCCCTTGTGAAGTTACAAAGATGCTCTGTACTGACAGAACTTTCTACTTCAGATCTGTATTATTCTATTAATAAGCATATATATTTGAAAAATAAACCGAGTCAATAATATCTGCTTTGTTTTTTGTTACAGGCTAGCACAATAAAAATAATAATTGAAAAATATAATGTCAAGCAACAAGAATTTAATTTACTGGTTTGGTTTAGATTTTTGGTTTGGTTTTTTTGTTGTTTTGTTGGTTTATTTAATCTTGGGATTCAAGAAGGCAATCATGAAACCCATTATCCATGTGAGAGTTGTTTCAATGCAAAGACTCATAGGTAAGACAGCAGGGAGGGAAATTCCATCTGCTCAGAAAATTTCCATTGGTTTCCTGAATAATTTTTTCCTAGGCATCTTTTGCATTCATGTCTCCTATTGCTTTTGTAAATTTGGAGCAGAAAGCTAGACTCAGTTGCCCCAGTGGCTGGCAAAGCAAATCTTCCATAAGAAAGTTCCTTAATGTTCCTGAACGCCTAACAAATGGAACTTACAGCAGAAGTTCAGTGGAAGAGTTCCTTCCAAAGCAAGCAAAAAGTGCAAATAATATTTCTGCTTAGCAATTACAAAATTAAAAAGAAAGCCAAGCAATACACTGAATTAAAAACATAAAACAGTCTTGCTATCTTTAAAATGTGTTTTAACTGACAATAGCCAGTCAAAATATTAAAAGAGAAAAAAGGAGATTAAAAAATAATTTATTTTAGCCTTTTTCTTGATCTCATATCAGAAAAAGAAGTTAATAATTAATCAATTTTAATAGTCATTTTAATGAAGGACAACATAACTATTTGTTTCTAACTCATAAAAAGATATTGGGCAAAGGATGCACATAACAGGTTTTGGGTGGTTTGAATCAAATCCAGACATTAAGCTTACAATTGCCTATTGGAGATCTAATTTAGTAACTCGGCTCACATCCTGTACATGTAACAAATCTTGTTCACGTATGCAGTGCACACGTGCTTCAGGAAAGAGTTAGAGAATAAAACTATTTCCTCCGTAAAACTTCAGGCTTGCTGTTAGTGCAAAGCGTGTATTTGCTTCTTTTGAATGTGATGTTTCTGTTGTGACAAAATTTCTGCCTGCATTTCCTCTGCTGCTTTTTCTGTGGGCGCCTCTGCTATTGCTATTCCCTGGGGCCATGAAGTGTGTGAGAGTCAGAGCCTTATTCTCAGGGGGTATAAACGGCCTGATTTCAGTGCTAGAGAGAGTGGGAGGCTTTTGGAAAAGGTCACTAAGCACTTCCAAATGCTACCAATTAATGTGTTTTGTGGATTGTGCTAAGATGGATGGAATACAGAACGAAATCCCATATCTTGTCAGTTCAATACTGCAGGCTCAATGGTCACTCAAAGTGGCTTGTATAATAGTAAGCTGCTAAGAGTTTAGAGGTTGGCAGAGATTCCTTTCTTTTTCAGCTCAAAATTAACCTGACATTTATCTCAATTGTCAGCTCCCTGATGTTTTCAGTCTAAAGCACTGTTACTATGTCTCTCTGACTTTTTAATCTATGTTCCCATGACCACATTCATTCTTATCGCCAAAATCTTTATTTTCATACATACATGAAATTCAGAATTATAAGCTGGTTTTGATATTTCCTGAAATAATTGTATCTTGTCAAAGACCAAAGTTTGGCTGTCTTCTAAATGGGACACTTCTGGGAATGACGTCACAACATGTTTGTCTGAATTCTCTGTTTTCTTTACTGGAAACTTTTCATGAAGATCTGAAACTCTGTGACAAACCTGGATGGTTGTAATAGATTTCCTATGATGGCACTGAATTTACCCTCTAGAACTTTGCTTTTCCATTTGCTTCTGTAGATGTTTAGATATCCATCATGCTTTTAATGATCACAACCATAGGTTAAAGTATAAATGTTAGAGTTTGAAGATTTATGCTTTGTTCTTTAAGACCAAAACCTTTTGAAATAGGTGTGAGAAGCTGTCAGCAAGCTAATTTGTGATGTTATTTCATTCTGACTTTTCCCATTACGGATTGATTCACCTCTTGGTCTTCCATGTTGCTTACATAACAAGGTATGAATGCAGAAATGCAAGGATCCTTGTTTGTTTCAAAATAAATTACTAAACTCACGCTTTTTGGAACAAGGAACAACCTTTGGATCTCTGTTTTCATTCTGGTTGAACTGCAACTTGAAAGGACCCCATCAGCAATATATCTAAATCCTCCTATGTGCTGTAAAGCCATGAAATGTCTGTGCTATATCTGTGCTTCTCCTCATCATTAAGTCAATAGAAATGCCAAACCAAGAAGTGAAGGAATTCAGCCTTGTTTGAAAAGGAGAAAAGGACAACATAGCAAAAGAAAGAGCTGCTATGCAGTTTAAATTATCAACTTAAACCTTCTTTTACTTAAACTGTACAAGCTATATCTTGATATAAAGGCTTGATAACGTTAAATATTTTTACTGGCATTCTGCAACACTTCAGACGCTACGAAACTTCAAGAGAATGAGACTGCACTCAGTCTGGCATCTAAGCACATCAGTCATCTAACCACAGTCACATTTCTTGTGGGCATCATGCAAAAGGAGAATTTTAAGTAATGTTTTGGAGGTGGTTAATGAAGTGGCATTGTGGGAACACCTCTTATGCATCAAGAAGTGGCAAGAAACAAAGTACAAAGACTTTGGTTTGGGAAAAAAAATAGCCTTTGGCCAATGGAGAAAGTTCACAATAGAAGAGAGGCCAGATTCTCAATAGTAAGAGAGAGATGATAGGCAGTGTGGGGCTGGAACAGAAAGATCTCAAAAGTGAACACAAGTTACTTAGGAAAGATATGATAGACAATAGACAGGCAGTGAAATGATGTGAAAAAGAGGTTAAGGTTTTGAAGGAGGAATATTTGGACAAAAAGAGATGTGAGCAGACTCCAGGAGTCCCAGTTCCCTCTGGGACTAGTTTCAATTTCCTACAATGCAATATAAGATCTAAGTCTTTCTCTAGGTCCTAGTGGGAGAAAAAAAAAAGTTAAAGTGTAAAAAAAAATAAAATATGAGAAACTGATGAACATTTCCACTGTGTTTCACCTGAGCAGAAATTGGTACAGCCCAGGCACCTCACTAATCAAGACTACATAGTTGTAGGAATAGAGAGTGACTTAAATTCCTTCTGATAGAACTAAGGAGAAGAGGAGAGAAAGGAAGTCATTTAAGTGGTGTGGGTTTTATCCGTTCTTGATTTTCAAACCTAGACTGGAAAAAGCCCTGAGGATCCTACTCTGACCTCCTAGTCCTTGTTTGGAGAAGATATTGAACGCAATGATGTCGTGAGATCCTCTCCAATCTGAATAACCCTAGGGATAAAGAAGGGGTTGAGCTAGTCAAGTGTGAGCCAGGAAGCATGTCTAGTGCATTGAGGTACATCGCACTTATGAGCCTCCCTTCCAAACAATCCCTTTAATATCTAAAAGTTACAAAATGGAAATGTTATTACCTTCAGCAAAATCTCAGTTTGGAATTTAAGATAGATCTTACTATTTTCTGTGATACGTTTTCATGATGAGACATATTAGATAACCTAATTTTTCCTTCTGTTCTGTTTTTTATGTGTACGTGTAAAGTTTGTACACATACAAGTGTACAAGACATTTGCATACATACAAAAGAGAAAAAGGTGTATACATACAAAGAGGGCCTGCTCAAATAAAAAAAAACATCCCCAAAACTAAGCTCTAACATTTAAAGTCAGAACATAACTATTTCTTTCTAAAACAAGTTCATGCCATTTGTTTATGATATAAAAATTTGCTGGTCAGACAATGTTATCTGAATTTATACTGTTCAAATGAATAAAAATAAAATAAATTTTACTTCAGGATTTTTGACAGAGGAATTTTGGATTATGTTAGCATTGGCACCCTAACATGTCACTATATTTGCCTATATAATTAATGCATTACATAAAAACTGAAATGGCATGATTAATATGTAAGGGTTTCTTATTTATCATCAGGATGCATTTTAACACATTATACATTTTCATCTGATAGCCTTTCTAAAAAAATCTTAGTAAACTTCAGTGATCACCAGCAAACCATTCTACTTTTTTGAGCGAGGATGAATTAATGTTCTCTGGAAGGTAGATTTATGCCTTGTGCATGTTGTAGATCATAGACCAAAAAAGCCACCTAGCGATAGACGCAATTTGCAGATTAATTAACTACAGTGTTTAAAGCTATCACAAACTGATTTGTTACATTTCTTTCCTAGAATATTAACACTTCAGTGACAATTATTCTCTATTCCCAGTTAAACTTTAAGATTTAAATTATTTAAATATTATTAAATTCTTAAAATATTTCAATTCCCAGTTAAAGTTTAGAACTTCCATCCTCTAGTGGATGCAAGGGGGAACATTGCCACTAAAGATGAGGAAAAGTCTGAGATAGTTAACGCCTTCTTTGCCTCGGTCTTTAATTGCCCGATGAGTTATCCCCAGGGTACTCAGCCTCCCGAGCTGGAAGATGGGGACAGTGAGTGGAATAAACCCTCCATAATCCAGGAGGAAGCAGTCTCTGATGTGCTATGCCACCTGGACATCCACAAGTCTACGGCGCTGAATGGGATACACCCAAGAGTGCTGAAGGAGCTGGCAGAGGAGCTTGCCGAGCCACTCTCTATCACTGATCAGCAGTCCTGGATAACAGGGGAGGTCCCAGATGACTGGAGGTTGTAAAATGTGACACCTATAACACCGAATGTGATGGGGGGGTTTAACCCTGCCCGGGGTGGCCATACTCCTGCCCCGGGTGTTTCTAACCCCACCCTGCGC
>NW_009259239.1:3980332-4019836 GCF_000687185.1 Egretta garzetta | reverse complement strand
TGGAGGTATTTAAAAGAAGGATAGATGAGGTGCTTAGGGACATGGTTTAATGGTGAGATGGCAGGGTTAGGTTAAAGGTTGGACTTGATGATCTTAAAGGTCTTTTCCAACCAGAGCGATTCAATTCGATATGATTTGATTTGATTTGATTTGATTTGATTCGATTCGATTCGATTCGATTCTATTCTATTCTATTCTATTCTATTCTATTTTAAGAATCAATGAATTCAAATTTAATTTTGGATTTGTGGGTTTTGTATAGAGAACTACTGGGCAAGAAAACCAGAATATAGTTTTGTTTACTTCACTCAGGGACTGGGAAGTAGAAATGTCTATTATTTACCAACAGTACCTTACAATCAGCTGTCAGATATTGCACAATGTAAGTATTGATACAATATGACCTGCCCTTTCTCCAAATAGTCAAATTTAGATAGTTATAGTGTACATTGAAATGAGTGTGCTTGAAGGCTTCACCTAAAGTAGTGTGTTATGCAGTGGTTAAGATTAAAAACCAGGAGATGGTCACCAAAGTGCAGTGCACACCTAACAGGAACAACTGCAATCCCTAAGGCAGCTGCACCACACACAGAAACAAATTGTTTCATCATTGGGATTAAATTAGTGAAACCTTTATTTCAGGTATCAATTCTTTCCCTCTTGATCATATCACCAGGGTAACTCTAACTCTACATATTGTCTTCCATCTGTCAGTTTACTAGACTATTTCTATGCTAACATATATGCTAATTGGTCAATTGTACATTTGACGGCTGAATTCTGCCTACTTTTCCTTCAGTAGGTTTGGTTGTGTGCAACTCCTTGGCCCCTCCTCACATTTTCATAACATTTAAAGCATACATGCTTTTAGACTCTACCTGTATTTAAAGTACGACCAGAAGTGGTCAGGTGGTTCAAAAGCTGTTAGAACAGAGGGACTGGCACACAGACTGAAAGACAGGCAGATCTATGGTTGTATCTCTGGACATTAGCCCAAGGTAAGAGCCAGGATGCATCAGGTCACCAGCACTTCAAGGAGCTTCAAAGAGAGCAGAATTATGCAGTCTTACAGGTCTGTAGTATTCTTGTTAGTGCTATATTACAGTTTTATCACAGCATTTAGTGATTTAGAGCTGCTATTTGGCAAGAACACAAACACCAGGGAAAACATGGTGTGAAGTTATCATGCTTTCATAAATTTTAAAGCATTAATACCAAGTACTTTAATAGGTGTGTGCATGCATATTCATAATTTATATCTTAATTCCACCCAAATTATTTCCACCCAGTTGCAATTTCTATGAGTAGGAAGGAAAAACTATTAATTGTTATTGTCTGAAGAGGAGGTAGAAGTGGATTGTTGTTACCTTAATAATACCAGTCCAGGTGATGCTTATGTTAGCTCAGAAGGGAAGTAAGTTACTCTGATGTAAAGTAACTCTTTCTCTAACTGACATATCCCATCACCGAATGCATAACACATTGTATTGATTTTGATCATGTGGATTTTAAGGGAAAATAAGGAAGCATAAGCAAAGATATTCTCTTGCTATTCATATCAAAATAATCATTAACCAATGTGTCCCAATCATTTCCTTGCTATGATGGAGACAGAAGATCAATAAGACATAAAAACAGTGCCAGAAGTTATAGGAATTGGTGTTTGCCATGTTTTCAGAGATTATCCCCTGAAGAAGATTTAGATTTAGGCTTTACATGTTTATGTTTTGAAAGCAGAAATTTGAATAGTTTTTTACATTACTGTTGATAGCTTTCTTTATAGAAATGGGAAATTTTTCAATGCAATGTTTCTCATCACAAAATACCAACCCAGTGGGGAAACCAGACCAAACCAAAACATCCTCCTTTTTTTTTTAATCTCCTAGTTTCAATTAAGCTTTCATCTGGAAAGATATTTCAGACCAGGCTGGATTTTAAAAACAAAAGGAGGCAGAACATAGTCGGGCAGAACAGAAGCTCCTAGAATAATGAAGGGTGTTGTAGTTAGGTCACTCACCTAGGAACAAGGAGATTAAGCTTTTAAATTACTGCTCTGTGGGAGTCACTTCAGGGATTTGAATCTTGTTGTTCTTTTTAGGTGAGTGCCCTAGCCACTGAGCTATTAGCTGTGTTCTCTCTGTCACTATTGATGTCCTTTTATGTGCATATAATTAAAGATTTGTTGAGGAAAAAGGTACATTTCCTGCATTCTTATGTGTAAATTGAATTTTAAAAGCTCCATCTAAATATTCACAGCTGGCTCTGCATTGATGACCATCAACCCAGCAATTTCCCCCATTTAAATAATTTTTCATTACCTCCACTTTCTCTGAAGGCTCTATTATGTGTTGTTGCCAAGCCATATTGCCAGAGGAGGTAACTGAGTTGAAACAGTGAGCAAACCCTCATGAGAATGCATTAAAGAAAATATATAGCCCTGCTTCTGAAAACAATGCCAATATTCAGTATAACCTCGCTCATAGGGTTACATAAAGTATATTGTGGTCTGCTCAGTGCTGGAAGGATTCACTGTATCAGTCAGACTATAATCACCTAAAACTCAAATGTCCAGGTACTGAATTACTTCAGGTGTAAAAAGGAGAAAAGCATACAAACAAAAACATTGGAAAGTACTGATATAGCAGAGAGGTACATTAAATCAATTAGAAGTAACTAATCTAGCATTCGTTGACTAGATAGCAGTTGATACTTTCAAAGAAAACCCAAGAAATATTATTATCAACAACTATGGAGCAAATGATTGTAAGATAAGTTTCTTCATTAGTTAGGAGTTGCTTTGCAGCTTAAAACATGAGAGCTTTCTTTTTCAGTTAACAAATGTAAGGAGTTTAAATTCAGCAGTCAAGATATTTCATTTCTGTCTAAAATGTCAAACTCTTTATTTCAGGATTGTTGTTACATTTTTTATCCTCAAAAAGACTAATATTCTAAAAGCCATCTCCCTCTAGGAAAAAATAACTAAAACAAAAAAAAAACCCTAATATTGTCATATTGGGACTGCTGAAATGGCAGAAATACATGTTTTTAGGCAGATCTATGTATAAGATTCTGGTTTTATACTCTCTGTTAGCCTGTTTCCTTGATTCCTATAAGAGATTAGCCATGGGCAGATTGCGAAAGCATGAAGCAGAGAAAATGCATATGTATTTAGAATATATGCATTTAATAAATGACAATCTAGATCCTAAAGCACAGTTTAAAGCACCTTAAAAATAATTGGCCACATACTTAACAATGCCAGTCATGCATATCCCCATTTGGCCTTACTGATGTTAAGAATTGTAGAACTCGTATAATTTCACGACTGTGTTTGCAGAAGTATACATTCAATACAGTACATTTATTTTAATTTATATGTCTTTGTATTTGTAAAGTATTTTGCTGACACCTTATACCCTGGTATGATTCCCATTATAATCAACTTCATTTTCTTTAAACCGGTTAAGCATAGCACAATTATGTCTTATTCTGGATGAAGTTCAAGTGTTCCATTAGTTTCAGAAGATGTCTCTGTTACTTCTATAAATTTGTCCGTTTCCACTGTTGACATTACATAATCTATATACTATTTGATTCAAAGCTGTAGCTTTCAGTTCCAAAATTCCACTTCCCTCATTTGTAACAGATTTCTTCTTCTCTTCTACAATTTATTTGGTGTTATTTTTATGTAAATGTTGAATTTTTAACTCCATGTTTGCATGCAACGTGGCATTGCTGAACTTGGCATTATTGTTTACAACTGTGGGAAATCTTTTGGGAAATGTGCATCTCATCAATAGATTGGCATGTGACCATTTTCAGTGAAAATAATTCTCATTAAGCCAGTAAAGTAAAATGTGGGCTTTCATTTTTGCTGATTGCTTTTTTCCAGCCTTGTTTTCCCCCATATTCTCTTTTTTTTTGTTGTTGTTGTTGTGCCATTTGCTTGGAAGTAACAGTGCCATATTTTAATTAAAAAGTTGATGGAAATGTTTTAAGCTGGCTTTTGAAACAGTGACTCATTGTAAATGATAACTGTTGTCAGCAACCCATATTCTTTGCCAATAGATTTCATGTGGAGTATTGCGTCTTTGATACTCAGCTTCACAGTAATGTCCAAAAAATTGGTAATGCTATTAACAAAAACACGTAAAACACCTCTTCAAATTTTCAAATTAAATTTTTGGTCTGGAGTATTCATGTTTATTGGACAGAAGGTAAAAATTAGGAGGCCATATTACTGGTTTACTTTGTATCAATCCAGCACCTAAAGACATCTATTAGAATTCAGAGACTGCTGTGCTAAGCACTGCACAGACTTCACTTACACATTGTACACTGCAGCTAGAAGCACTAGTGTATTTCCGTATGCATAACGTATATGATGTACAATAGAAGACCACTACATCAAGGGACGGATAAGCAGAAAATAAGTATATGATTATGGGGATATGATAATATTCTGTACTGATATTGGCTGGGCTAGAGTTAGTTTTCTTCACAGTAGCTTGTATGGTGCTATGTTTTGGATGTGTGACCAAAACAGTGTTGATAACACACCAATGGTTTAGTTATTGCTGAACAGTGCTTACACACTGTCAAGGCTCAGAAATGAGCAGAGAGGGTCATGTTCAACAGAAAAAGAAATATAAAACCTGACATAAGGGACAGGCACTCAGTAAGGTTACTGAGGGGATAAAACAAATCTATTTTCAAAACTAATGAGAGCTGCTATGCTGCTATCACTTCTTGAGGCATGGGGCACAGAGATAAAAGCTCACATGAAGACCGCTAATAGCCATATACCATTGTGACAGTGAAATTGGTTAAAAACACTTTATTGAAGACACCTCACGCTCTGTCTTCTTTTCTTTCTCTCCCTCTCTGACACAAACGTCTTCCCTGTCTATATTGGCAAATTTTCGTTGTATAAAATATTTGGTCTCTGAACTGTTGAAGCAAGGATAAAAATGCAAAACATAAGTAGGTTTATATTCTGATGAAATGAAATTATGAGTATATATAAATGCATACACACATAGTATAATGTAATGGTTCTATCCTTTTCCAGGACAGGACTGGATTCAGCAAGAGCTATGTCAGATCTCCAGAAATTTCAAAAATGGAAAATCCTGTCTCTATTAATTTAATTTGTTTTATTCAAAATCAGAAGAAAATAGAATTATTATCTATCTGATCTGTGTGCCTTGACAAAATTTTAATAAATCATAAACAATATCTTATTAAAATCTCACCATCAAGTTGGGAGAACTAAAAATGCCATCATAAGCAACTTCAAATTCTTATTGTTTCACATATCATGCAAAGTATTAACACACCAAAAAAGCCCTATCTTAAACATAAATAAATATGTATTTACAGAAGGTTAGCATACTAGGCAGTATGACTCCATCAAATATTTCTGTTTTTCCAGGTTCTGTGCTCAGGTAACAACCACTTTTTTTGGAGTACTAGTTAGGTCACTTTCATGAGTATTTGCCAGCTTGCTCGCAGCAGACATTGTTAATAAGTAGTCAGCACTGGAGAAATGGTCTTTTCAGCAAACCGTGTTTGGTTTATGTCCTTATAAATGTGGTGGTTATCCAAATAAGAAATGTGTGTGTTGGCTACCAACCCAGTACTGCACTTCAATATACTTTGTCTGACAGTAAAAAACTTATTTCATTACTACTGTTGTCTTCTTTCTTTTGAGTAGTACCCTCTTCTTCCTGGATACATTGTAAAATTTTTTTTTCCTGCATGAGATCGACTTATGGCTGATGTTTATCACCTTAAATCAGATTGGGTGTACTTTGTAGGTGAAAAAATAGCTTAAAATACAAATGATTACAGGTAGCAGATAATGTGTATGTGTGTGGGTGAATGACTGGAATTGAACTGTGGAACTCTTAAGGAGAAGCCCACTACTTCCTAGCTGCAACTAGTATAGGCTGCATTTAAATTTTGATAAAACTTGGAAGAAACAAAATCAGAATCCTCCAATTAATAAAGGAACATGAGGAGGAACCAACAATTAGGAGGGTGTTCATATGTTGTGCTTCTACATATAGACTATTTAGATTCAGGAAACTGAGGGCTTGGGGCCTAAAAGAAGGGCTTCTGGAAAGAAGTGGGTTTGGAAAGAAAAAAAAATCTTGGAAAGAAGGTGGTGAAGATCCTGGCTGGAGGAAAGGTCCTGAAATTGGAGATACATGCAGACAGATGCTGAGGGAAGCCCAGTGACAACAGTGCTGGTAATTGTGACCAGAGGCACAGCATGACCCAAGGTGACTTTGTGCCCAACATTCCCAGACCAGCAGAGACCTCCATGAAGGGAAGGGAAGTCAAGGCCTGCACTGTTGAGGAGCGTGAGTGTGAGACATAATCAGGTAGGGTAAAAACTCTAATCCTCTTGGTTCTTAAATAAACCCCATTATACAAATCTACCGGAGGTTACCTTTTACTCTTTCTCACCTGTAGTTGTGTCTTGATTGATAGCTGCTAGTCTACAGGGTCTTTGCTTGTGGTTCTGCTATCTTGAGACTGTTAGTACCTCATAAGGCTTAGGTCCAATTGCAATACTTGCTGTTGTGTTGATTCATATTTCTTGTGACAACTATCAGACTCAGGCTTATTTATTTGTGTATATGCTGACTGCTCTTTGGCTTCTTTTTTTGAGACATCTGTCATTTTCTTAAATTATTATTTTCCCCATGTTCTTCTGATGGATGGCAGCAGACTACCGTTGAGCCTGCAACCTAGGGCATAGGTCCTAGTCACTCAGCTACGCTGTGGGGGGAATATTCCTTCCTCTTTGTCTTTCTTTTGCTATCAGTTTTCCTTTTCCTTTACTCTTTTTTCATTGTTTAGAAAATAGATAGAGATAGGTATCTTTTAATGCTGATTTTTGGTTTTGTGTTCTATTGTGGTCTTAGGACTTACATAATGCCTCTCCCCTCCATTTCAAAGTGGCTTAGTTTTTGCTGTTGAATCACATTTTTTTTTGTTGTTTTTGCAGATATCTCTAAAGTACTCTCTGTCATCAGGTTTGCTATACCTTTGAGAAAACTCCTAAGGATGTTCTTCAGAGTTGTTGTAATTACAGCCAGCATTGTACTTGCATGCACACAAATTGCTTCCTGACATCTGTTTCTAATTCTTTTCTCCTATAATCTATAATCTATCCTTCATGGAATTTGCTTTATGATTACTTACTGTTTTAGGAAGTCAGTTCTGTGGTATCATTACTTGCCCATACCTTATCATGCTGGCAATCTCAGTTGTTCAGACTTTACCCTGCTTAGAACAGTACATTCTACAAGCTTCTTAATAAAGTGGGACTTGCCTCCTACTGTGTACCTTACTTGATCATTGATAATTATGCGAAGAGCACACCAAAGAAATATATAATACCAAAACATCATATAACATTGCTTAGTTACAGGCGTTCTACTATTTTATTTTTAAAATCACTTAGGATAAAGGTAAATGACAGCACAAGGTCTAAGGCAGCGAGGGTTATATTACTCATAGTTTTGTGGAAGGCTGTAAGATTTGTAAACAATTCTACAGGAGAGAGAATGAAACAATAGCTATAATTCTCAAGGGAAAATCTGAGTTTTACTGAATACTAGGACACATAGTCTGTTCTAGGACAATATAAGAGCAAAATCCTCTGATATATAGCTCATAAACAGCAGTTATGTTGCTGCTCTTCTTCAAGGAATCTCAACTATAAGCATGTTTTCAGGAATTATATTTTTGTAAATAAACATGAATGAGATTAATAATCTAGAACCTACTGCCCATTTATTTCCTCTAACAAAAACTAGTTCCAAGTTCAGTAGCAGTAACTGTTCAGCACCATGGCAATATTGAGAGACACGAGCTACTGAAACTTAACCTATAGCAAAGGACAAATGCTAACCAACAGGATGATTTTTTTTTCAGTGGCCATGTTTCACTAAAAAAAAAAGAAGTAAAAAGGAAAAATGCTTCCTATTGTTGGGCAATCTGGGAGAATGAAATGGTGATGAAACATGATAATTTATATTTTGTATTCAAAAAAGAAAGAAACACATTAACTATTTAGAGAACCCATGAAGAAAACGATCACTGGCTAATAGGTGCATTATTCCTTTGTTCACTATCTTAGCATGAGGCCTTTTCAGAGACTTTCCAAATAGATTTTCCATTATATTTGAAAAATAGGTACGTACATTACCCATGAAAGAACATTATAGCATAAAATGTCTATTAAATCAAGGTATCTAACTGGCCTGTTGGGACGATGTGATGGTTCCTTGCCACAGTTCAGATAAGGCAGGTAATGTGAATACTGAATTTAATTCAGAGTTACTGCAAGAACAGCATAAAAAGAATGTAGTCTTTCAGGAAGCAGGGATAAGGAGGTCCTCTAAGTTCCCAGTAAAGCAGGCATGGTAAAGATAAAGAGTAATCCTGTGTTTTCTGTTATCATCGTGCTGGGGCAACTTCAGTTAGTACATGTTCCTCTCTGCTTTTTACTTATTCAGTGGTCCGTACTAGCTTTCTTGACTGCTGGTTTGGCTATATCAGATTTGGAAGTATAGACTCCCATCTATTATTGTTCATCCTTACTATCATAATGTCATTAATGACTAATTAGTTGTTAACAAAGTTTGACAGAAACATGAACACATGGTCTCTGCAAACTATATGCACAAGTAGATCTGTGAATATGTGTTAGTTCCCATGGTTCCTGTACACATTAGATCTGTAATTTCTGTTTGTGTACAGACCCTGTGCTGTTAACTCAGTGCAGAGCTGTAGTACATTGTGAAAAGCACAGCAGCCATTTCTCTGGAATTTTTGGAAGCCTGACACAAACAAGTTTTATTGGGCTACAAGATACAGTGAAATAATTCTTATACTCCAGGCTACTTTTCTAGGCAGAAAAGACAATATATTTGACAGAACCCAGAGTATTTGCAATTGGGATTCAATAGTAGCTACAGCAATGCTTTCTCAGCGAACCAGAGGAGGTATTTATGGCAATGACCTCTTATCAAGTATATCAGTAAACACAGCACTCATCCCAGCTTTATAAACCTAAATTGAACACTCTTCTTTTGCCATGAGTATTTCAACTATTTTCATTCATTCTCTCCATCAAATACTCTACCTGCAATGACATGGCAAGGATATAACGAATATTAAGAAACATTTAAAGAATTACTGGTCTGAAAAGCAGGAAATTTCATAAGCAGCTAGTTAGGCAACTTGCTGTAATGACTACTTAATTATAAAAGATGAGTCATTGGATCAAGGCCTTGTATTTCAGATTATGTCTAAACTGTGGGACCTTCATTGAATCTGACTTTTATATGTGTGAGAACCAAGTAGATGTTAGCCTGCTCCACACTTCATTTTGACAGGAGAGGCCAGATTTTGATATCAAGCTGATACATCACCAAATGAAAACAAGAGAAGGAAAAGGGGAGAGCAGCTATATTGGTCAAAGACATGATACCTACCAGTAATCAAGTTGATGTGACTATGAAGAAACAATTATGATCTTAGTATGTGTTAGGTAAATTTTAGGATATGTTAGCTAAATTATAGGTAAAATAATATATCTAATAATTCTAATAAGGTCTAGCCACCTGCATGCAAAAACCCCCTAATTTGAACAGAAGGAGAGGTACAGGTAAGATGATAGGGACTAGAACAATCCTGTTTTTGAAGAGTTCAAGAATATTTTGAAGTGTCATGGTAAAAGAATTAGCACAGAAAAAAAGAAGGAATACAGTCACATCAGGGAGACAGTGTTGAGAAGCAACTTTGACTAGCTTAAAAAATACCTTCACATGGACAGCTATGTCACTTGTGGGTATCTGTGTTGCACTGGCTAAAGCCTTATAGGAATTTGTTAAATATTTTTGAATTATTATATTATGGTTTTAGCCATGCCCTAAGAGAAATTTGCTATAGTTATGATTCAGTCAATAATGATATAATTAATATAACATAAAAATTAAGATGACTCTAGCCCCAAATATCCTTTAGCTCACTTTTTAGGTCACAGTTCCACAAAGTCGGAACTGTGAAACTTTCGGAGCCTTATGTTGAACCTAAGCTTTGAGAACTCTGGTCACCAAAATCAAAAAGAAAGCACCACAAACACCTTCCTTATTTAGAAGGAGAGCTAAAAGCACAGCTAAATATGTCTAAATAAATTGCACAGTTGACAGTGAGCAGCTAATTGCAAACTTAGCTCATACTTCTAACTGGATTGTAGAGAATCAGCTCGTACCTTATTCATCCTTAATTTTGTTGCCCTTCCTCTTTTCCAGGAGTGGTTTGAAGAAACAAACAGAAATCAAAACATCCAGTTTGATATTTTATAATTATTTAGAAATAATTACTGCTAATTCTCAAATTATTGTTCTTTTTTTATTCATAAATTCTGGAAATTTTCAGTGAAATTCTGAAACAATATTTCAATTTTAGCTCATAGCTTTTTCCTTCATTTCCATTTTACTTTTTCATTGTTCATTTCATCATTAGAAACTGTGGATATGATGACCATCATCGTAATAAGTATTAGGGAAAAAAAAGTGGAGAAGTGGGAAAAGGAGGAAGAAAAAGAAGTCAGGGAGTAACAAATGAAAAATAGAAATCTAAGACAATGGACTATATATTTAAAAGAATAGTCCTGAAACACTGCAAAAATATACTGGCTTTTTTCATGGAAATCTGTTCTGAGGTTTTTGAAAAATAAAAACTTACTTTGCAAACTTCTAAACGTGTTTCTTAACCAGATGCCAAAGACTAATCAGGTGAATATCACCCATTAATGCTTTCACTTTAAAAACAGGCATTCTGACAAATGTAATAGAGATATAAGTTGCCTTGCCTTGTGCTGCATTCCCTCTCCCTCTCCCTCTCCCTCTCCCTCTCCTTCTCCTCTCATTTCCCAGAAAATAAGTTCTTTTTAAATTTAAACCATCTATATTCTCTCCATAAGAGCTTCCTCTGGATGACTAAAAATGGAATTCATATCATCCCACTTTTATATATCTACAATGTAGCACCAATATTTGAGCTAATTTTTTAGGCTTTTTTGACAATAGGTGAAGAGAAATAGGGACTTGTGAGCATCCTTCATCTCATATTTTTTTAAAACTCTACAAGAAGATGAATCTGTCCCAGATGCATGTATGGCAGCATCTGCACTAGTAAACTAAAACTGATTAGGCAATGGGCTTGAACCCTAACACATACAAACATTTTCAAGCTTAGTCATCCTTTGGCATGATTCAGAGGAGTACCAGTCCATGCTCTCCCAGGCAATACCAAGACTCTTTATGCAAGAGCAGGGGTAAGGGATGGCTCCCAGCTAGTAGCATGAATAATGCTCCCTTGAGTTTTGTCTGGAGCATAGGGGAGGGGAAGAGAGTTTAGAAACTGAAGTATGAGCCAGCCGGTGGACACTTGTCCTCAGGTCTGCAGTTGGTTCTTATCCCATTTTATGTATTAATACCGGCATAGCTCCAGCAAATTCCCTACATTAAAAACTACCAGTCAAAATTCACAGCAAAACCCCAGCTGATGTTTTGGTAAACTTATTCAACTTGATATTTAATTTAATTGCTCCTACAAATAAGTTTTCAGAGCACTTTACTGTGACAGCAAACACTGTATGAATATTAACAGCTCTGCTATTTACTCTGCTTTAATGGGGTGCATGTACACTTAGTGTACCCAATAAAAGTGTGTGTATAAAATATTTCCAAAGAGACATGTACAGCAGCTTTGCTTAGCTTAAAAAATGCAATAAAATGGAAAGTTGGTTAAGCAGATGAACCACTCCCAAAAGCAAAAAAACCAATTAACCACAACAGTATCCAAGCTTGATAATGTTCTCCTCCTGTGTGCAAGCAACACAGCCATGATGCACTGCCTTTCCAGCTCCTGAGAAACAGTTGATCCTTACAATGATAGTCGCCATGTTTGGTATATTTTCAGCCAGCAGGTTCCAATGTTGGAGCTGTCTTCATGAAAAACCTGTTGAAATGCCTATTAGGCTGCCTATATATTGATACAGTAACAGATATGGTAGTGCTTTGGGTGACTAGTGGATCTCATGTGTAATCATGTCACAAATATATTGCTCTCTATATTATAATCCACCATTTATTTTGCACTAGAAACCTATAGGCAGTTAATATGAGTGCTTGAGCTGAGATATCATGTCATTCCCTATGACACATCATTCACTAAGCATGTAGGCTTATGTTACTTTCTGGGCTTGTCTGTCTCCCATCAATCCAGGTAAGAACATTATTCATCGTGGCTGACAAAAAGGAAACTGTGCTCCTGATTTTAACACCAAGCCTTCATTGTGATTGCAGCTCAGAATGCGGCAATGATTTTATTCTATTAAGTCACACAGAACAACTGCTTCGTCAAGGTCATTCCTTTCTATATTATTTTATCAGCTAAAGGAAAAGAAGAATGAAAGTCACTAAAAAAAAATATGAAAAAGATCTATTAAGTCATCTGCTCCTTCTCTCTGCCAGAGTGTGATTGTTCCTTATTGTTCACTTGAGCACGTTTTCTCAAGTCTAATTTAAAAAGACATAGGCAAAGAGTATTCCATCACTTTCCCTAGGAAACTATTCCATAGACTAGGAGTTAACTTTGTCAAGAAGGTTTTCCTTCTTCATGTGACATTTTATCTGTCTTTATTTTACTGTATTATTTCTAATGATAGCCTCCTAAAATTATACTGTGCTAAATTATCTTTTACTGTCTTTGATGTTTATACCCTCCAGATATTTATAGATTACTATAGGCCTTTTGGATTTGTCAGTTAGCCAAGCACAAACATTCAATCTTTCTATTACTTCAAAAGCTCCAGAAATTTTACAAAACATATGGAAGTATACACCCTGAAATGCAATGAGTCAAGAATGTGTCCATAATGTCAAATTTTTAAAGATAAAAGAATAGGGTAAAGCTCAGTCCTGCAGAAAATATTCAGGCTACTCACAACCAAGTGAGATATTGTGGAATATGACTGCATATTCTGGAGAGCAATTCTATGCTGTCATGCCTGAGAGCATAACATCACCTTTATTTATAAATCAGGAAAATGGAATGGGTCCAGTAGAATATAGGAAGTTGTGTAACAGTCTTCCAAAGCTGAAGGATTAATTTAATAACTAAGTTTAATAATATAGCTGCATTCCGGTGCAAATATCTACATACTATACTTATTTGCTTGGAATAAGGGTGTATAAATGTTGCCTCCAGTCACAACTGGTGTCAGCCAGCTTACCTTCTTCAGTGAATATGACTGCATATTCTGGAGAGCAATTCTATTGTGTATAAATGTTGCCTCCAGTCACAACTAGTGTCAGCCAGCTTACCTTCTTCAGCTGAAGTAACAGAGCCTGATTTTCTCAAGAAACTGCACAAGTTCTCCATGTAGTTATTACTAATACTGTAAATTATTAATAAGTGAGAGGTGAGTTAGGCACATACTACTTTGTGAAGCAGAAAATTATGAGGACTGATGAATGGAGGTGTCAAGGAAAACTGAATTTTCAAAATACTGAATGTGGGGAAACAGGAAACAAGTTATTTCTTTGTACTATCAATGTTAGTAAGCTTTAAAAAGCTAAATTATGATTTTGTAGTTCTGTTTATGTTCCAAAGAAGAGTCATTGCAAAAAAAAAAAAAATTTTTTTTTCTGTAGGTACAAGAGGAAAAGAGACATATTGGCCACTGAGAGAAAGAGCAAGAGAGGTCAACTGCTGGTCAGCAACACCATTATCAAAACAGAAATGGACAGTGAAAAATACTTGATTCCCACTGCTAGGGTCATTCATAACATACAGTAGAAAAGTTGCATTGGTATTATGGGTTTTGTGGGTATTTCTGCTAACATGCAATACATCTTATCAAAATCTGAGGAAAAAAAAAAAGATTTTTTGAGTATTTCCTTTCCTGTTAAACTACAAGCACCTGTTATATTTTCAAGGCAGCTAAATGCAGGCAGAAGTAGGTGAGAAGAATGGGAAAACAAGTGAAAGAAAAAGATAGAAGTGGGAACCAGCATGGGATTAAGAAAAAGGGAATCTGGAGTCCAGTTTTCTGTTCAACATATTGGAACAATTTTAAATTATAGCAACCACAGATTGATTCCTATTATTAGCTATTTAGAAATGTTTCATAACTTTACCCTTCTGGCTTGCACTTTCTTTCTCATTTCATATTTTAAGTTTTTTAAATGTCATTAAGTCTTTTTGTAGGTAATAGTAAGCGACATATTTAGGACATCAGAATGTCTGGAAATAGTTAACATCATCCCCTAAAGTTATTGAGACCACTCTTGAAGTAAATACTGCCTCAAAACAAGGATCATCACTACCATCCATGCAAATAAAGGATTTCAGAACTATTGGTACTTTTATTTTTTACTAGTTCTGAAGCTCTATCTTTAGCTCGATTAACAAGAATGTGTGAACATACCTTTAAAAAACAGGTTTTATAGCATATAAGTTGATAATATTACATTATATATAAATGAACTATATTAACATAATTTAAAAATTTATTAAAATAAATTAAAACATTAACTCATATGTGTTATGTAAGATAAGTTTAATTATTATAATTAATTTATTATTGTTATTAAGAAATATAATTTTAATATATAGTCTTCTTTCCTCAGTAGTACATCTTTGCTAGAAGTAAGTGTATAGAAAAATAACTTGGAAAATTATGTTTCTTGGATACATGTATAGGAGTGTGTGTAATTGAATTTCAGAGAATGAAATCTGGACTCTGTGTGATACATAAGAACAGTGGCCATTGCAGCCTCAGAAAGGAAATCCCAAATGCTGTCTGAAAATCTTCAAATTCAGAAAAAAAAAAAACCCAAATGCTTAGCTTTCATGTCATATTAACATAGGTTACAGAATACTGGCACCTAAAAAAGAGATAAATTATGGTTTTTTTCTACCTCTAACGTTTATTATTCTAGCAAGTTCTTCAGTATTTTGGGGAGCAATTATGTGTTGGTTTTTTTTCTCAGACAGACTGACTCACCTCTTCCTAATTAAGAAGATAATACAGTTCTTGAAGGGTGACATTTTGATTTATCAAATCTACGGGGTTGAAAGAATCCAGTAAGTGTTTTCTGTTAGCGGTTAAGGTAACTGTGTGAAACACAGGAATAAGAAATAATTTTATCACCTTTCATGCTCCTCCTTTCTTGTGCTAGGCAGTATGCCTAGTAATAGCCACTGTGTCAATACAAAAAAAAGCCAAAATTCAATCTCCTTTTCCATCTACTTTGCTGCAGGCTAAGGTTGTCGGTTACTCTGCTAAAAATACATTGTTTTGTGAAGAACATTACTGACAGCAGTAAGTAGCTGTGGGCCTACCATATGCAACACAAGCTACAAGTCTGCATGGAAAACTCCTTTGTTTTCTAGGCAATTAATGTTCTTCTGCTCTAAGCACTGTTGTTACAGTACCAAGAGTATTGGCAGAAAACAGAAAACAATTAGCAGTCTTAAAAATAAATCTCCCAATTATATTGACAGGTTCGTATTGATGGTAGATAAAAGACTTCAGGTCAGATAGAGAAAATGGGAAAAAGACAGAAAGGAATGAAAGGATGCTAACAAAATAGTTGAGGCTTCTGCAACTGCTAATGCTAAACAAAAATGGCTACTACAGTTTCTGTGATTATTATGTACTGGCAGGAACGAGGAAGTTATGCTATATTTAAGTCACATTTGTAGGTCAGATGGCCAGAACCACATGTGGGGTAGTTACAACTAATAAAATGCCATAAGTTGAAACATTCTGTGCTCAGTATTCCCTGAGACGGGAAGCCCATCTGATTTGTTTTGGTGTTATTGAGTCAAAAAAGGTGAGAGGTTTGAAAAGGAGCTAGTAATAGATGGTACAACAAAAACACAGGGTTGTTTATTTCCTGTGTCCATTTTATCTGAAGTTGTTCTGTCAAAATAAAACCCCATTTCATGCTCAAAGGATCAACAATTGTCCATTCCGATTAATGGATCTTGAGGTCTTTAAGCTGAGTATTCCTCTATTGTTCATTGTATGCACTTGCGTAATGATTTTATGCTTTTTGAATTATTCTCTTGACTAGCTGTTGATCTCTCAGATTCTCCCATTTACTCTGTTTTACTGCATTTACTTAGAGAGTATTTCTTTGCATATGAATGCTCTGTCCAAGCAGTAATTTAGAATATCATAAATGTTTATGGCATTTTTCCTTTTGGTAGTAAAGACCTTTTTCTAATATCCTTGTTTGCATATTTTATTACCTTACAATTCACATCATCCAGTAGGAGCTATTCTGCGAAAGGTGATACAGTCAAGTTCCACAAATTTTAATGAAAAACTTCCTATTCATTTCCTAAGCTGTACTAGGGCAACATATGGCTTATCATATAAACTTGGGACAGAAGAAGAAAAGTGAAATATTTCATATTTAAGATTGGATGGATGGTGTACGTGAGTTGGGTGTGTGTGGGGGGGTTAATCAAAGATAATAGATAATTCTTTGAAAACATAAGCTCACTGCTCTGTAGCTGTCAAAAAGGACTCAAATATTCTGAAAATTTACAAATTGGAACGAACCAGAAAAGATTATACTATTTTGCAAACCATGCTGTGCTCACACCTTGACTACCGCATGCAGCACTGACCCTTTTTCTGAGAAAACTTGTAGTAGAATTGGAAATGTGGAGAGGTGCAGGAAGAATATTGAAATGTATGGAACTGTTTCTGAACTAAATAGGTTAGAATTTGTCAGTATCAAAAAGAGAGGAGTGAGAGACGTGTAAGAAATGAAGTCATAACTGAAATGGAGAAGGTTAAAAGTAAATCTTACTGCTGCTTCTAGGTAAGGAATGGGATTTCTGAAGGTAGAAGGATGAGAAACAAACAGTAAGAAGAAACAGTCAGGGCTCAGCAAAGCTGTGTGAGATGCGGTCATGGGGCACCGTAGGTGTTTCAACTTCCAGGGACTGACAAAGCCACAAAAGAAACTCGTAGAAGAGTTTATGCTTCCTCCTCCCACCACCACCCTCTATTAATCAACAAGGTAACGCCTCCACCTTAGAGAGTCATTGAGCTAAAGATTGAAAAGTATATCAGAGAAGTGTCATCTGTCTTTCTACTCTCTTCTCGTAATTTGCTTATAGTTACTTGGAGAAAGATTTTGGGCTAGCTGATTCTTTAACCTGACCTACTCTGAGCAGTCTAGTCCTACATTTCTGTAACAACTGTATAAATGGGGGTGTTGTATAAAATGAGGTCAATTAAATAAAATAATAAAATTGATTTCAATTTTTTACTAATGCATTACCCAGAATTATCCAAGGCACCCATTTCTCATTCTCTAACACCAAATAAACCACATGTAATTATTTTACATCTAACTTTGAGCAGACACTGCATTTAAACTGTTGCTGTGTGGTTTAGATTCCATAGTTAGTAGCAAGGTAATGTCTGTAGGCCACATTGCATGTCATCAGCAAGACTGTAAACTCAGCTACAAGAATGATAAAGGATTAGAAATAAACAGAAATAAATAGGAGTATCAGTAATTTGAAAGCTTGCACAAGCATCTTGAAACTGAGGTTAATGTTAGGCTATGTTTCAATTATTTTAATATGCTGCCCATGAAGCCTTATTGCTATATGCTCATGCAACTCCAAAAGCTAAAAGTCAGATGTTCCATTTTTCCCCTTTAAAGACGGAAAATAATAATGAGGAGTTCCCACTTTTATATAATATTATTATCCAGAAAATAAGCTGTGTGCACACTTTTATCTTCCGATGTACTAAGAACACCTCCACAAGGAGAATAGTATTGTTATATGTTGGAATATGGGGGCAGGCTGTGATATAACATTAAAGGCATATAACATGACAGTGAAGGGAACAACTGTGATTACTCCAGCCAGTATTTTTATCATCTGCCGGTGTCATATGATGTTAAGGAGACTGAAACATAAATTACAGCTGTAGAGAGATGAGCAAAAGGAAGAGAGAGATATGCACTGAAGATCTATTGTTTCAAAGTTCTCATGCAAGAAGCAATTACATGTTTTAAATGTTTTGACTGTTGCCATGCACTATAGAGCAATAGGTCCAAATTCAAAAAGAGAAATCTGATTTTCTATGGTGATTGACAGACAAACCAAGACATGATGCACATTTCTTCTGCAAATCACACTCTTCTCATCTTCATCCTTCTGAAATCCTTCATCATTCCTTCTTCATCCTTCCACATTAACCCTGGCTGGCAACTAAGCACCATGCAGCTGCTCGCTCACTCCTCCCTCAATGGGATGGGGGAGAGAATCAGAAGAGTAAAAGTGAGAAAACTCGTGGGTTGAGATAGGGACAGTTTACTAGGGAAAGCAAAAGCCATGCACGCAAGCAAAGCAAAGCAAAGAATTCAATCACTGCTTCCCATGGGCAGGGAGGTGTTCAGCCATCTCCAGGAAAAGCAGGGCTCCATCACACCTAACAGTTACTTGGGAAGACAGATGCCATCACTCTGAATGTGTCCCACACACTTCCTTCTTCTTCCCCCAGCTTATATACTGAGCAGGACGTCCTATGGTATGGAATAGCCCTTGGGTGAGTTGGGGTCAGCTATCCTGGCTGTGCCTCCTCCCAGCTTCTCATGCACCTGGCCAGTCTAAGCACTACCCAGCAACAACTAAAACATCAGTGTCTTATCAACATCCTTCTAGTACTATGCCAGCTACTAGGAAGTAAATTAACTCTGTCCAGCAGAAACCAGGATACACAGCAACATAAACACCCAATGACAAATATTCTCCACAACTACAGAACAGTTTAAGTAATAAAATAACCATAGCAATAGGATTTGTTCCCTAAATTTTGAGCTTTAATTCCTTCTTTAAAGTCAAGGGTATATTCCTTGTTTACAAAATTATTTCTCTGATGTGAAGTCTAATGATCATTCTTCGATCAGGTGTCATGAAAACCTAATCTTTCTTCACTGAATCTCATGGGACTACATATGTGATTTATACAGGCTAAGCCCTAAATAGCATTTAAGAAACACACTGTGAACAATAAGAAATGTAATATCATCCTTGACTAAAACAAAACTGTTTTTCAAGATAATTCATTTCATTAACAAATTCATTTTGTGATCCTCAGTGTACAGGGTTACAGGGACCTTATTTACATTGAAAGGCATGAAATAGCTACTTTTAAAGATTTGCTACTAGGCAGAAATGGTTTTGCAGAGTGAATAAGAAATTAGTAGTTTAATTGTTCTCTTTTAATGTCTTCTGAAAGAGTTCATTAATCTAAGAAGCTGACAGCATAATCATTATTCCAAAACAATTGCATTCAGAATTTATTCACAAGGTGTTTTCTTTCAGTCTTGGGATGATTTTTGTTTTGCTTTTGTTTTGTGTTGCTAAAGCACATGGGAAGCTGCCACTTAGACTTTGGTAATGGAGCAACTGGTGCTTAGAAAAACCATGGCATAACATTTTTCATCATTAAAAGATTCACAGAAACAAGAATAACAGCAACAAAATACTGGTAAAATGTTTGAAACATGCAGAAGTACAAAATCAATAATTGCTTGCAGAACCTTCCATTATTCATATGACTCAAAGACTTTGAAGTGATAGGTATTTTGGTGTGACTGTGGTCTGCCGTACTTGCTCTTAGCTTTCCCCATGGGTCTTCTTAAGCAACTGCAGATTTGAAATATCTCCTGGTCCATTGTGGTAACTTGAGAAAATGGAGCAGTTTGACACAGCAGTCAGGAGAACTTTTTTCCTGTTAATGGCTTAGACATAGGCCAATCACATGACCTTGAACAAATCATTTTAACTTTTTCTTTAGTACTGCTTGTGTATTTTGATAGTAAGTCTTAGGATGGGGGCCTTTATTCACTTTGGGTCTAAGCAACATTTATGTGAAATGGTTCAGTATTAATTGAATCTTCCTGGCAGCGTAATAGAAATTAAAGCATTAACAGAGTTAGAGTCTGGGGATCAGTGGCAGATAAGTTTAATATTGTCATTAAAATAGGGATTTAGAGTGATTAAAGAGAGATGTGACTGGTTAGTTTGTGATGGTGAAAACTTCTGAAAAAAAGTTTCAATTAATTGTTCAAAACAAAAGGGAAAATCTCACATAAAATCATCTGATCAGATATATCACAAAAGCAAACCTCTGGTAATTTGTACAGTGATTGTCAGCAATTTGTGTGAAGAAAGTATTCTTGTACTGGGAAGGCATTAACCTGAGGTATTGAATAAGATGTGGAGACAGGCTAATAAATCTTTATTATGTGGTTTTGGATTGTTGTGGGGTTTTTATGCATAGCAAGAAAAGGCATTAGTGAACAGGTTTTTTGTAAACTGAGGGCTATTAAGGCTGTAGAAATCACAGGTCTGGATATGCATCCCTTTTTCTACTCAGAGAACAGGTGTAGCAGAAATAGTCACAATGTGAGTTTCCCCATGTCCTCCACGAGTGTGTTTCAGTTCTTGCTGCAGGAATTACTTCTAATGGCAGGTCAGTTCAGACTCCATGCTCATTCAAGCCTCTCTCCTGTGCTTGGCCTCTAGACTGCCAACCAGGATGTCAATTAGTGCCATTTGTTCAAAAGAGGCAATTTGTTGTCCCCCAGCAGCCGCCTGGAAATAAGGTAAAGAAACCTTGAAAGGTATCAGTTATCCTGTACTCAGCCACTTTCCACTTAATGTTGATTTCTGCTGTCACGAACAAAGTGGGTGGTAGTTTATTCTTGCTGGCAGCAGGCATAAACTATCAACTGCTTGGTTTGTGAAAGGAAAAAGAAAGAAAATCAATGTTAAAAGGAAAGTGACCATGAGCAGGATGACAGATCGTTGTAAAGGCTTTATTTTATTTTCAGAACCCTGTTAGTGGACAGTACAACGACTCTCAGATTCATTCATTACTTTCATAATGACAGTATCCACACTAAATCTGAATTATTGGCCTTAACCAAAGGGTTATCCTTGAAACTGTTTCTTCTTCTCTTTGATTAAAATGTGTTCTTATCTTAAAGACTCTTAGTTCCATCTTCAACTTAGATTTCCACTATGGAAACAAGCTGAGTATATCACAGTATCCAGCTTTTTAGAGAACATCAAGACTTTCACAGACAAAAAAGGAAAGAATAAAAATGCAGCAAGCCTCCTTAAATTCTGTCAAGGCAAGGGGATAGTATTGCGGGGGAACAATCAAAAATTACAAAACAGATAAATGCAATGTACTCAAGTCTATATGGAGACTACCTGACACCTGTATTTGTTCATGTAGTTGTTGGCAATTTATTAGAGCAGCAAAGGAACCAGTGTGTGGGTGCTGGTTTAGGTTTCCAAGGACAGCCCAAGGTCATGGTCTGACCTACGAAATGTAATTCAAAGCACGGAAAGATGCCAAAAAAAAGGATAACATGGGCTTGGGACTGGTGGTTTTATACAGATGGTCAATGAGAGGCAATATGACAGAAATGGATATAGCAAAAAATGGTAGTCAGGACTGAGCTTTCATAATTTAAAAGGGAAATAGCAAAGACCACATTGACAAAGGATAGCTGCAGGACATTGAAATGTGGTGAAGCTCAAACTGATTATAAATATTTCTTTCCATGACACACTAACCTCAGTGCAAAATTCATGTGTTTTTTCAGAGAGCATCAGTGTTGTAGCCCCGCAGCCCCTTCACCCGTCTCTGTTGCCATGTGTGCTCGTCCTGTTGTACACAACAAGGAGGGCTGCACAGTTTCCTCAGTTGTTTCAGCTGTGTCTAGCCAGGACTGATAGCAAGCATTCAAGGAAAAACTGGACATTTGGCTGGCTGAGGAGAGCAATTTGCAGTGATGACAGACCTTACAAATTTAACCTTAAACTGACAGATTTGTAGCTCATCTGTTAAACATGCTGTGGTGTGTGGGGCTGAATTTGTTGTTCACTTTTTTTGAAGTACTGGCGCTATCTATTGTTGGAGTGAGGATACAAGTCCAGATCCACTGTTTTGAATTTGCATGACAGTTGTGGCTGGTTCTTCACTCAATTGCTAACAGAAATGTGGTAAAGGAAATGACTGCATTTACATAAGGAAAAACTGGACATTTGGCTGGCTGAGGAGAGCAATTTGCAGTGATGACAGACCTTACAAATTTAACCTTAAACTGACAGATTTGTAGCTCATCTGTTAAACATGCTGTGGTGTGTGGGGCTGAATTTGTTGTTCACTTTTTTTGAAGTACTGGCGCTATCTATTGTTGGAGTGAGGATACAAGTCCAGATCCACTGTTTTGAATTTGCATGACAGTTGTGGCTGGTTCTTCACTCAATTGCTAACAGAAATGTGGTAAAGGAAATGACTGCATTTACATCAGAATAAATGAAACAAAAAAAAAAAAAAAAAAAAGAAAGAAAAGGAAAGCTATTAATAGCTATGAATTAACTTCCAAAAGTGATACTCGCCTCAGTACTGTAATGTCACTGTTTTCCCTGTATGTATTCTAGGGTCCTCATAGTCATAAGATGTCTCCTCAATAATTTCAGAGAATTTTTCATCTGGTTCGCATGGTACTCTACAAAACGTATTCTTATATATCCAGTCTGCTTCCAAATGTGGAAGCATGATCTAAATCAATGAGCAAGAAACCTTTATGGAAATACTTGCTTTTACATTTGCACGGCTTTAGTTATTTGCCAAAATTTGATTCTTTATAACTATTAAGATATTCTGTCTTAAAATTTACCACAATACAATAAAAATAGTACTATATTTTCCTAAACAGGGTATACTATATACACTTTTAATACATTTTACCATTTGGCATACAGTTAAATCAATTCCTTCAGTTTTCTAGAATTAGTAGATCTCACCTCGCAGAAATAATTTTTTTTTCATGAAACAAATAAACTGCAATAAAGGAACTCTAAAGCTGTGTCTGTGGAATATGTAGGGCTGTCAGAAGGATTATTTATTGCTTCAGAAACTCAGTTCTTACTATACTACCTGACCTAAAGGCAAGTTGCCCAAATTGTGGAGAATTATGCTTCTGGCTTTTCAAAGCTCAGCTGGATAGGTCCTGAGTAGCCTAAGATCTCAAAAGGTCCCATCCAAAAGAAACTCATGGGTAATTCTTGGATTCCATGGTTCTGTTTTAGCGGTTTGAACTAAAAAATGCAGCAGCAAATCTGTATTGCTCAAGTGCTATTTTTTATTTACATTACAATATTTAATAGGTGACAGTAATAATAGAGATTATCACCCTCCTTAAATTTATTTTACTATATTTTAAGGAAATTCATGTTGAGAAAAAAACTGACAATTACATATCTGTTTTTTCCATTTTTATTTTGAATTAAGGTTAAATATATTCACCTACTTCTTTTTCCAATAGAACATTTCCAGTTAAAATTCACAAATGGCAGAGAAAAACACAGATTCATTTTAGTTGCCAAAATGGACTTGGGATGGCTGCCAATTGTGAATTAACATTCTTGATCCAGAATGATTGAGAGGTATTAATTGGTTTGTCAGATATTTCCTTTGAATTTCACTTGTATAATGAATGAAATCTGGGATATATAGATAATGAGCTGCAGAAAAAAATTCAGATTATCTGATGAAACAATAGTAAAAGAAATCGCTGCTGTCTGTCATGTACAGGGATTTTAGAATAGGGCTAGGCCACTCTGTATTTTTTCTCAGGTTGCCTGTGCAGGACTTACATTATACTGAATTAAACAGAACCACAACACTGAAGCAGTTTGAAGAACATATAGGAACTGATACAGCCAAGCGTTTTGGATTCTCCATTGTATACAGTCTTTAAATCCAGGTAAGATAGATAGCGAAAGATATGTAATAAAGCAGCTAGAAGATAGAGGCTTTATCCAGTTACTAGTTAATGAAATTCTATGGCCTATGTTATGTGAGAGGTCAGACTAGGCTAGACTAGCATGTCTCGGTGTTTTAGTCTGTGCTTTGCTTCAATCAATTAAAAGTATTTTGAGCCTTGTTATCCAGAAAGATCCAGAGAGAAATGGTAAGGGAGAATGTTTTGTGTCTCACTCATAGTTCTGTGCACATCATCAATTTATAAGATTAAGGAAACAGTGAATGCCTGATGCTGCTGAGGTCAATAACAGTTTTTGCCTTTGTCTTTAGATGACCCGGATGTCAGCTGATGAATTTCTTGAAGACAGAGAAATTATATGACTTCACAGGTAATATGCACTTGCTAATTAGTTTCTGCATTCACATGCAAAATGATATGTTGAATCATTATGTTCAACATAATGGTATGCTGAATTTCTTCTCCAAAATCTTTACATCATATGCTCTCAAAACCCCTCAACATCTACTTGTTTCAATATATAAGCACTACTTCAATGCAGACAGTATTTTTTGGTGAAAGAAAGGAACAAAGAAGTTTACTACAAAACTTTACATTGAAAAGGTGACAGTAGAGTATTTAAATAGAGGTCCAGACTTAAGTTTAGAGGTACTGCCAGTGCAGCTATATTTGTTCAAATAAGCATGACAACACAGAAAATGTCAGTCACATCACTTCTACTTATAAAAATGTGAATGTAATAGCATCCGAATATATTGTAGGCTATATTCAATAGAGGGTTCTTCTTAATCTATTAATCTCTGAACTTGTTATGTGTTCAGATCATCAGTATTTCCCTAGTAAACATAATTTCTCTCTCTCTAACAGCTCCGTATGCTTATGAGCCTACAAATTATTCAATTAAACCGAAATGGAGAATATCTTCAAGAAATGAGAAAATGTTATAAAAAGCAAATTTTTCTTCTTTCTGCATCAAATCTCTCTTCTTCACAGACCTCTTCACCATTCCTAGATAAAACAGCCACATTTCCCAGTACAGAACATACTCTGAATAAATGCCATCAAGCTTTAAAATTTGCTTTTCACTGAGACCATAAAGGGCAAACAAAGAGCTTCTGAGACTGCCCAAGCAAGCAGAAAGAGCCTGGCTCCTAATAGTGCAAATCTTTTGTAAACAGCTCACTTCAACCCTATTTCATAAAGTCCACAGTGGACTGCTCTGCATTTATAAGTTTCAAGCCTTGAATGGTGAACTAGCCAGGGTTAAATTTGTTTCATTCACTTCCAGTCCAATGCTGCAAAATTCCTATTATTTCTCTGTAGGCAGTCCAAAGTCTACCACATCATGGAGTCAAAAAGTAACATCTCTTTTCCATGCATCTTCAATGTAAGGATGGTTTCACCAAAGGGTAAGAGTCAAGAAGTGGATCTATGCGTAAAATCAAAATAATAATTCAAGGTAGATTGTTATTTGACATGGTTCAGAGTAAGGTACCTTAATCAGAAGCAAAAAAAAAAAAAAAAAAAAAATTACCAGTGTTTAAGTGACATTTATCTATTAGGTTAAACTGTTTGCAAAGGAAATTTATGTGCCAAGGTTATAAAGATTCTAAAAGACACTGTTTAATTATCCCTCAGTTGAACAAAGAAGCCCAGAAAGAGCATGATACAGGACTAATGGACCAGCAAAAATGCAAAGTACCATTCAGCACTAAAGTAATTGGGCAGAACACAGAAAGAGACCAGGATAAATGATTACTTCATTAATTTTAAAATTAAAGGGCAAGATAAGGCGGTCTCTATCATAGAGAGTTATTAAGGTAAAACCAGCTAATCAATCAGCACAATTTAAATGTAAAGAAGTCATCCAATGCCTACCAGTTTCAGAAGAGCATGAAATAAAGGAATTTGATGTAGCTTTATCAATCAAACCATACAGATAAGTGTTTTAGTCTAAGAGTTTTCTGATTTGTTGTAGCCTTTGTTTAATAGGCTGACTACTGTAAAATGAGGATGGACATCTCTCAATAGGTTTAGGGTTTGGGACAGGCCTAGCCAACACTTTGCAAATTTCAATGCTTTTCAGGAAATTCCATATTCCTTGCCTCCATAATGTTCCTATAAAAACTTTAATCACCCTTTCCACACAAATTCAGTCCTCCTTCCCAGCCTACTGGCCACCTTTTCAATCTCTTCTTTATAACATAGGTTTTTATCTTGCTTTCTGAGTTGCCTTTCCCCTCTCTGTTCCACTGACTCATCACTTTTAACATAAAAAATGGAGCTGCCTCCCCAAATGCAACATGTATATACCGAAGTAACAAGATGCCCCTTTTCACTGTTTCTCTATGAACTCACATTTTAAATATAAGGCATTTTATTTTTGTATGGGGTTTTTGTGAATTCCATTAGAACCTTCTTTAATATTAAATAAAAAACAAAAAAATAACCAAACAAAAAACCATGCAAGGTTCAAATAGCCTTGAGCCTTCTTCAAAAATACAATCTTATTACTGGATGTTTGAGTAAGTAGCTTAAGTGGTATCAAACACTAGAACATCTCCTGTATCTCTTTCAGTCCATTGGCAATATTCATTTGCTTACTCCAGAAGTATTTAATATGCCTTAAATCCAATCCAGCATGCCTGACTAGCAGGCTGTAACTCTTCATTTATTTATATTATATCCTGGTACTGCCATGGAAATATAACATCTCCTGAGACTAAAAGCCCTAGGGCTTGTGCATTATATGCTTAATCTGTTATGAACACATCATTTTGCTTCCCCTTACAGCTGTAAGTGAATTCTGGGACAATAATATGTTAATACTTTCTACTGACAGACAAGATAGTATATAATGAAAACAGAGGTTTTCAATTTATTGACAAAGATGCACTTTGACAATAATGTTTAAATGGAAAAACGTATAATAAAATTTAAATGCCTAAACCTGAAAGCATTCTTTTTCTAGGCTACCTGCCAAATGAAATTTTATGAGGAAGGTTGGATAGGTATAGCAATAAAAGCACACAGATGGAATAAAAGCTGTGACAGTATCTCTCTCCTTTGAAAACATCATATTTTGACAAAAATTTGGTTCTACAGATTGAAGACTGAAAAGCAAAATTAGAAATTCTCATTTACATTTTCTTGCTCGGGTATCAGTCTCATTTTTTAACCTGGGTTTCACCTCTGGCATATATGCATTGATTTAGAGACACTGATTAAAACCTTGAGAATTTTCATAGCAGGTCTGACTATTGTTTTGATGACAGCTTTCTGAATTTACACTGTTAATGAGACCAAGAGAAGATGTTTCCAACATTAAAAATCCCATTCAAAAAGCATTCCCTAGAAAGCATGTCCCCATGGAGGACTGGCAAACTCCAGGAGTCTCATTTTGGACTATGCTGCGAAAAAAAACAAAATGTGTATTGTGACCCTGAAATTTTAGAAACACTTTTATGCTTTTAAACTATTGCTGTAAGTACAGAAAACAAGGGAAAAGAAAGTGCAACATTCTGAAAGACATTTCATTTTTTTCCTGCATTCAAAAGTATCTCACATAAAGAGCCCTGCAATATTCAGAGGTTTACTCCGCATTGCAATATTTAACAAATGTTCCTCTTAGATAGCTCTACCTTGTTTTGGTCTGAGACACAGAGACTACCACCCTGTACTTTTAGTAAAACACTTATGGATACTACTGGAGTATGCTAATTGGTGCTATTTATTGAGTTATAATTAGGAAAGACAGTGAACTAGAAAATAAAATCTGAACAACCTTTCATTCTGAAAAAGTTTAGATTCAGACTAAACTCTGGATCAGAACTCTGCAGCTATCTTTAAATGATATGAAGTTGACCAGAAGAAGCATTTCAATGTTCTGTGATTCCAAAATACTACAGTGTAAAACACTGTGCTTTAAGGTAATTTTGGCTAGTACTATTGCATTTTCATACGATGGTTAACCAACATAATGTAAACATAATAGATATGTACACAAACACTTAAAAATGGTGGTATCTTGTGACTTTGGCTGTCTCTCACTTGAACTTATTTTAATGCAGACTTGCATAAAATTATGTGGTCTGAAATTCAAGGGCAAAACATTGACCTGTGGCTTCACTGTCTTCTGCAATTCTGTCTTCTCAGCTTGAAATGAAGGATAACATCTTCTATCCCTGTAAGATACTCTTGGAAATTAATCCTTGTTGCTAATTACATTACTGTCCATATTTTGTGTGGGTGTCAGCCAGAAAACAGAGTAGACAGTGATGTAACCTTTTCATTGATGTGTATTTTTATATTTCTTTTATTAACATTTTAAAAGCTCCAGGTTTATAACGGTTCTTTGTTCCTGCTCATTTCTTTAGTTTTAAAAGTACTGTGAGTATGGACCTCATTTCTGTAAGTAATATGGAGTTGTTAAAAGGGCTGTAAAAAAGAGTCATGTATTTAAATCATACATAAGGTGAAGAATTGAATCTACGAAATTATACAGGGCAGAATCCATATCAGGCATGCAGATACATTTTAATGAGATCCCTGCAAAATAAGTCTCGGAGCATAGTCTAAAGACAGCAATGTCAAGTAAGTCTGAAAGTAATGAAAAGAAGACAGTGCGTTATTAACTGAGTAACAGCACCATACAAATATAACTGTCTGGCTCACACACCCAGGATGACTTGTCTCCTTGGTTCTGCACTTCACTGCATGGATTCAGTAGCTTCTGTCCCTGGCAGCTTGGGGATGGCTCACAGTAGGGTTCACCACAAAATGTAGGCACATCTTTATGTACTTCACTAACAAGTGCCTTTGTTCAAAATTCACATCACCAGAAAGCTTCTTCTCCTTTCTAGATGGGACAGCACTTACGCATCCTAGAGTAAATAAACTGAGGTGTGGTTTCACCCAAGGTGATCTCACTGGAGGTGTAACTTCCAGGAGCTGCTTACAGTTACTGAGGAACTTACTTGCAAAACTAAGCGTCAAGGGGGGTTTGAAACCAAGTCTTCCCCTAAATATCACGACAGCAGGGCCTGAGCTAGGAAATATTTTCAGAACAGCCTTCCAGGAGAACAACATGGTATGTAAGTAACTGATAACCTAGTATTTAGGGAAGCTTCTTAGAAAATAGAAGGTTCCCATTCAAATAATTAATTTGCTCCAAACCTATGTATTCATTCTGCAGCTCACGCAGAAGAGGCCAGCCCTGGCTATCCCTTTGCATGTGACAACAATGTTCATTGAATTAGCTGTCACACTCCAAGTTCTGGAGCCCACCTAGCTTACCCATCTAATTGGAGGTGAGTTATATGGCAGGAGAGGTTTTCATTGGCACTCTGACAGCCTGGTTTAAGTAGCTCCCTGATCACAATGGGTGCTGCTGTGAATCTGATTCCTAGCAGTAAGTTACATTGCTAATTGCTCACAAACCATATCACTGTCAAACAGCAATGTGTGTACCAAATAAATAATAGAAAAACAATGATTTTGGTGCTGACCTTTTCTATCCATGTCAAGATCGTGTGTTAATAAAAAGTGATTAAACAGTGATGCACTTGGCATGAAACACAACATTTTATCTTATACTTAACAGCATACTCTTAAAGTCCTTATGAATGCTGGTTTAAATCTACATATTGTCTACTCACATCTTTGCAAAACCATTTTTTTTTTAAGTTCCAGATCTCACCTGGGTGATCCTTCCAGTGAATGTGTGTCATGATCCTGGCCTTGGACTCCCCAACTTTTAGCTTGGGCCTGAAAGTGCCAACACTAACTTGTCACCTGTGGTCCTTTTAGAGAGAACTGTATAATTTCTGAAAGTGACATCTAAACTCTTTACAGGAGATAGGCAGCAAAGAACAGTTATAGTTAAACAATGCAGCTTTTATAAAGGGATCCTGAGTCTGTTGCTCACCTACATATTAAGTTCTCAAGTCAGGTTGTCAGCTTAGCAAATCTCTGTTTGTCAGATACCAGAGCAGCTGACTATCTTTCCTTCTGAAATCCAAGAAGCCTCTCCCCTTGTGCCTCTTATTCCAAACATTTACCTCTCCTGCTCACTTTTCAAACTGTGTTTATTCTAATATTTTCTTTGATGCCCTCTCCAAGGAAGGCTGACTCCTGCAAGTTAATGCCTTATGGATGAGGCACCAGTGTTATATCCAACACATTTCCCTGAAATATATTTGAGCATAAATGGTACATTTCAAAACTGAAAACCATTCAAGTCTAGGTTAGATGCACATATGCACATATCCTTTAATCCCTTTGCTTTCCAGCCCACGTAAGGATCTAACTCATTGTCTCCTGTTATAAATGGTTGAACAGAAATGTGAGAAACTGCAACAAGCCGTGTGAACATAAAATATTTCAGAATATTTTCATACATTCCATAAGCTGTTATGAGGTGGGCTGAGCATGAGGGAGGTTTTCTTCTAATTATTGTTTTTGGACACTTAAAATGTGTCAGTTTTACCTACGTGGTTTTGTGGTTCCGGTTCTATGTGACTTGTCTGGGAACCCAAAGGAAACTCTAATGCCAGGAAGGGATTCCAGTATATTTCTTCCATTCTGTCTGTGACCTTCTTTATGAAATTCCCCTTTTCTCTGATTTTCTTTTTTTGCCATTATAAACTCCAGTAAATATTGTATTCTGTAATAGTGTGAATATTACATACTGTAATATTACAGTTTAAAAGAGAAATATTGAAATAATTATTTCTGTAAAACATGAAAAATATCCAAATAATGAAGAGTAAGTAAAACCAAAACAGAACATTCATATTGCTTTGTGACACTTCTGAGAAATATTCTAAATATGTTTTTTCAAACAGATGTTAACAGCTATTTTCTGTCTTTCAATTAATTTTGATCCACATAAATGTAGTGCTATCACAGAACTGTGTGAAAGATTATGGCTTAGGTCTCAAAATGATATTTTAGATCCTGTGAGCTTACCATAAGATTATCCAGTAGAGCTATGCTGAGGTTAGTGGAATCATAAATGTAGAATATGAGAACAGACCACAGTGAAAAAAAAAAACACAAGTAAAGATTTTTTCAGTAAATAAGAACTACTCCATCAATCGGGAAATATGTATTGCTTTGTAAGTGTACATGGCTTCATGGGGAATCAGCAATTTCATAGAAAAGCAATCCAAAGGGGTGTGACTATACATAAGGCCCTGGAAAAGTGTGTGGTGAAGTATTGTGTATGCTCAGTGTGCTCTTGTAATCTTCCACATTGATTTGCATACCTTGTCATAGATAGTGTGTTTAGGTGGACTTGGGGGTCTGTGTCACTACAGCTCCTCTTGCCTTCTTATGGCCTTCTGTATGTTCAGAGTGGGGCATATGTTCTTTGTCCAAAAAGTAGATGAAAAAAATAATTCACAGGAAAAAAGAAAATTCCAAAATGTACCATAGAGGTTTATATGGCATTTGCAATATTTCAGTGAAAAAGTATATGTCCTCTGACAGCTGATTACAGAATAACATGGACTACCTAAGGGTTGGCAAGACGTGTGGTGAAGGTTAAAGCTATGCCTGTGAGTTTCTAAGGTCATACATTATTCAAGGCCCTCTGCAATTATCATATGTTCTGCCGACTATTAGGACATGTCTGCAATGCACAATACTGTTCAGAGCAGAGTTATGAGCAAAAAAAAACCTCTGGAACCAGAAAAAGGGTAGGCATCTTTGCACAGTTAGTAGAGAAACATTGCTTTCAGGACTCAAGCTCATGTCTCCTCAGAGGACTACATTGTACTATGATAACAAATCTACTTATTTAGAGCTTCCTGGGGCTCTTTGAGTTACATTTTACCATATGGTAACAACAGGTTTTCAGTCATTTCATATATATTAAAAAAGACCAAGGCAAAGAACATGGAGTAGATCATAGCAACCTTATTGTAACAGGTTTATTATATGAGTTATTCATGTAAATCAATGGGAGGTGTTGGCTGCTTGTCCTTTTAAATCAAAGTATGTTTGTTTGTTAAATATGGATTGAACTTATAAACTTAGATTTCCATATATTTTCATTTAAACTATTTCTATTTTACGTGTGTGATAAGAAATTTGATGGATCATGGAACTATAATATAGAATGGAATTGTCACGTACAGGTAAATTCCATTTTCTCAGAGTTATTAGAAGATTTCAAGTCATCTTGGCAGGAGAAAGTTCCCTTACCTTTACGCAAATGTTGTACTTGTTTAGTACTGGACCAACAACTAAATTACTTAGTTTTGAACTAAAGACAGTTTTAAGGTCTGATATACCCTAGTTATTTGAGATTTAAGAATTTAATGGAAAATGCAGCAAAATGTGTCAGCTTAACAGATAGTCTAGGTGACAGCTCTAATGTATGACGTGTAAGTGATAAAATGTCAGTTTGAGAGAATTATGAAACATTTTATATCATCTTTGGTATAACACTTTTCTGTCTAATTTAGAATGCCTCACCCTTGACAAAAGGTCAGATACGTGTAGTAAACAATAAACCAATGGTCTTATCTAAACTGGTTGATGATTCGGTAATTTTTATGAATACAGTTTTCTGTTTTAACTAGTTTAGCATAAAGGCAGTGATATCCTAAGTAGTGACTTTATCAAGCATCCTGAGCTGTACTATGGTGTCCACTATAGTGAAGAAAAACTAAGGTACTCAAAGTTATTTCAAGTATGGTGTCACTCTCCTAATGTGTGTCTTCTGTTTCGTTATACCTAAGTCACCTTGACAAGTTGTTTTTAAAGGCATAGGGATTTAGATGTACTAACTATATCATGAAAACTAACATTTATGAGGCTTCACCAGGAGATTTGATATGAAATGGAAATCAGGGAAATTATTCCTAGAGAAAATGTGTTTCCGTGTTTCTCAGTGATGTTACTTTAATAGTTGTGCCCATTTTTGTATCGTTTCACATTATCCTTTGTCCATGCACTGTTTGAAAATATTTTTCATTGCTATAATTTTGAAGAAAATTTGAATTTATAACTGCTTCAAAAATAATGACTATTAATGAATTGGATTTGAAAGAGATTTATATAGGATCACACAAATAAAACTTTATGACACAGTGATCCAGAATTTTTTTTGAACCAACACTGGTCACTCTGATACATGACCATCTTCATTTTCTGAAGAAGTTTATAGCTTTCGGTCACCTTCCTTCATGAGACTTTAGTTTCAGCATTCAATCAGTCTATCTATCTGTTTCCTGATTATTATCTCACTGCCATTATATCATAAATCATTTTTTCTGAATATTTAATATGTCTATATTATTTGGCACTCCCACCAACAGTAAATCAGTATCTCTTAAAACTCTGCAAACCCACATAGTGCATGTCATGCCATGACAGTGGGGCATGACAGGGGCTTCAGTGATGTTTTTTCTGCAGCAAAGAACTGGTTAAATAAGGTTGAGTCTCAGAATATATGGACACAGATTTCAGATTTGCATGGAAATACTATCCAGGCCGAGCCATTCAGAGCACAGCCATTTTAATGCAGCCCCCCGCAGAGGCTGGTAGTCCTCCAGGATCTTCTCTCCTCAAACCTGAACTGCTTGAAAGTAACAGGCAAAATGATGGAAAAATTCTGAAACAGACATTGAGGGTGAGAGTATTCATGCCGTGTAATAGTAAAGTGTGAAACCCTGGCCCTCTAAATTGCCTTCTAATCTCTTCCTCTCCCTTCACAACGGTAAAGGAAATTTTGGAGGACATTAAAAGGGAAATTTGTAGCCCAAACTTCAGATACTCTGAATTATACCTAGGTTAGGTGCTTAGATAAACATCAAGCATCAGTGACAGCATCAGTGACAGCATCAGTGGACAAGGGACAACCAACAGACGTCATCTATCTGGACTTCTGCAAGGCCTTTGACACGGTCCCCCACAACATCCTTCTCTCTAGTTGATGATTCGGTAATTTTTATGAATACAGTTTTCTGTTTTAACTAGTTTAGCATAAAGGCAGTGATATCCTAAGTAGTGACTTTATCAAGCATCCTGAGCTGTACTATGGTGTCCACTATAGTGAAGAAAAACTAAGGTACTCAAAGTTATTTCAAGTATGGTGTCACTCTCCTAATGTGTGTCTTCTGTTTCGTTATACCTAAGTCACCTTGACAAGTTGTTTTTAAAGGCATAGGGATTTAGATGTACTAACTATATCATGAAAACTAACATTTATGAGGCTTCACCAGGAGATTTGATATGAAATGGAAATCAGGGAAATTATTCCTAGAGAAAATGTGTTTCCGTGTTTCTCAGTGATGTTACTTTAATAGTTGTGCCCATTTTTGTATCGTTTCACATTATCCTTTGTCCATGCACTGTTTGAAAATATTTTTCATTGCTATAATTTTGAAGAAAATTTGAATTTATAACTGCTTCAAAAATAATGACTATTAATGAATTGGATTTGAAAGAGATTTATATAGGATCACACAAATAAAACTTTATGACACAGTGATCCAGAATTTTTTTTGAACCAACACTGGTCACTCTGATACATGACCATCTTCATTTTCTGAAGAAGTTTATAGCTTTCGGTCACCTTCCTTCATGAGACTTTAGTTTCAGCATTCAATCAGTCTATCTATCTGTTTCCTGATTATTATCTCACTGCCATTATATCATAAATCATTTTTTCTGAATATTTAATATGTCTATATTATTTGGCACTCCCACCAACAGTAAATCAGTATCTCTTAAAACTCTGCAAACCCACATAGTGCATGTCATGCCATGACAGTGGGGCATGACAGGGGCTTCAGTGATGTTTTTTCTGCAGCAAAGAACTGGTTAAATAAGGTTGAGTCTCAGAATATATGGACACAGATTTCAGATTTGCATGGAAATACTATCCAGGCCGAGCCATTCAGAGCACAGCCATTTTAATGCAGCCCCCCGCAGAGGCTGGTAGTCCTCCAGGATCTTCTCTCCTCAAACCTGAACTGCTTGAAAGTAACAGGCAAAATGATGGAAAAATTCTGAAACAGACATTGAGGGTGAGAGTATTCATGCCGTGTAATAGTAAAGTGTGAAACCCTGGCCCTCTAAATTGCCTTCTAATCTCTTCCTCTCCCTTCACAACGGTAAAGGAAATTTTGGAGGACATTAAAAGGGAAATTTGTAGCCCAAACTTCAGATACTCTGAATTATACCTAGGTTAGGTGCTTAGATAAACATCAAGTGAAGGATATAAATGCTTTCTTACATATCTTTCAAAATCCCGGTTAAAACCTACAAGCCTTTTAAAAGTAATGACAAAAGTTTCATTGGTTCTTTGGGTCCTTATGTCTGTAGGAGGAGTAATCCACTGTATGATTAGTTTCACTAACTCTGCCCCTTTTTCACCAGCGTTTATCTTCTCAGCACTGTCATTTGCATGTAGCAAGTGAAGGTCAGTGTTGAAATGCAACTTGTTTAATCTCTATTTCATTCTCAAATGACTTATTTCCTACAGTTTCTTAAAATTCATTCTAATGATCAGCCTTGGCACGTAGAGGAAATCATGTGCCTGTGCATGTCAGAGGAAAAATCAGGGATTCATTTATCAAAAACAGGTCAAAGTTGCCTATTTGCTTGAATTTTAGTGTTCATTTGACAGCATTCTGTGATTTTTACAAATCATTATTTAATTTGGTTATTGTTGCTGTTGTGGGAACAAATGAAGGTGGAAAAGTAGTTCACAGAGGAAGGATAAAAATGTTGATAGCTTATTTTCAAAATGGGGAACGTAGCTCGCGGAGAGACAACTAGAGAAAACATGAAAACAAAAAGGCTGGGGGGAAATTCTGTGCCAAAACGTGCTGACAGCTAGGGGAAGACCAAGAGGTGAGGGTAAGAACAAAGGAAACAAAGAAGCCTACTGAGGCTTTTAAATAAAGACATTTGGCAGCGGGTAGAAATGTTAACTAATAACACTAAACTCCCTCCTGAAAGGATGTAGACCTAAAGAGGCATTCCAGTGAGAGGTGTCATAAGCACATAAAAACTGTTATCCTGGCTTGAAGCAGGGGTCTTGTTAATGAAGTGTCGTGGTTTAACCCGGCTGGCAACTCAGCACACCCCAGCCGCTCGCTCACTCCCCCCCCTCCCTCAGGGGGATGGGGGAGAGAATCGGAAAGAAAATAAAAGGTTAGAGCCGAGGGCTGAGATAAAGGCAGTTTAATAAGAGAAAATAATAATAATAGTAATAATGAGAATGATAACAGAATATACAGAATATACAAAACGAATGAGGCACAAGGCAATTGCTCACCACCCGCCGACCGATGCCCAGCCCGTCCCGAGCCGCAAGCAGTCCCCGAGCCGCGAGCAGTCCCCGAGCCGCGAGCAGTCTCCCCGCGACCAACCGACCAAACTAACTAACTCCCCCCGAGCATGACGTTATATGGTATGGAATAGCTCTTTGGTCAGTTTGGGTTAGCTGTGCTAGCTGTGCTGTACTCCCAGCTTGTTATGCACCTGGGCGAGCAGGAGAAGCTCAAAAAGTCCTTGAGTAGTCTGAGCACTACTTGGCAACAGCTGAAAACATCAGTGTGTTATCAACATTCTTCTGGTACTAAATCCAAAACTCAGCACTATGCTAGCTACTATGAAGAAAATCAGCTCTATCCCAGCCGAAACCAGGACATCAAGTAAATTCTCCTCAGCAGGACTCAGATGTTTCAGAAAAGATCTGAAAGACTGAAGGTTTTGGAATACCAGTCCCCAGAGCAACTTCCTAGCAAATCCCTGCTAGTGAGGAATTGGCTAGTACTTGTATTTTGGGTTGCTTTTTTGCCTTTAGCTGGTATAACTGAGAATTCTGCCAATTCACATGAGCGGACAACTCTTTTCTAATTCCCTGAGTTTCTTGGGTTGTGAACCTGGCCGGAGGTCAATTAAAGTTCTAAGTTTTTATCCTTGTTCACAGCAGTAAGCCGGCATAACCACTTTTAAAGGGGTACAGGTGTGTTGTGTGAGTGGCCTTTTAGACTGGGAGTTGTATATCTTCGGTTTGTTTGTTGTTGCTGGGGGGGTTGTATAGAACTGTTCTACAGCTTTTATGCAGTTATGAGGAAATTATGATTATACTGTTTGTATACTACTCTCATTATCCTTGGTGTGGGATCTCAATTGGATTCTATACTAGGAATTTCAAAGTACTACCAGGTAAAGGGACAAACTTTTCTCCTATTACATAGGATACTCTATACACTATTAACATTTCAAAAAAGAAGACGTTTACCTTTATAGAAGAGGATCTAGTTTTAACTCCTCACTTTTTCCCCCTAAAATGTTTTAGAATTTTCCTATTGCATTTAGATGTGCAACACGGTGTTGGACAAACAGCCAGTCCTCCTGTTACCTTGTCCCATTCTGATCCTTTTCTCTTTCCTCCAAACACTAAGCCAATCTTTGTCTCATGAAAGAAAATGCACAGCTGTAAATGTACATGCACAACATTACCAAGTGCTAAGGTTCTTGTTCATGCGTGCATGAACATACATGGATAGTTTTCCAGGTGCCATGGTTCCTGTTCAGGCGTAAATATTTTCACATTTGTGTAATTCTCTTTTCATTTCCCTGTTTTCTCCCCCAACATGTAACCCAGCACACTATAGTCAGTCATGCTGTGGTGGGGTTTTTTTGCCACTCACTTTCCAAGCTTTGTTTTGTGATCGGTTTCATGAACGTGATTCAGTTCTTAAGTAGGTCGAATTACCTTTTGGAAGTCCCTGTACCTTCCTCTGACAGAAAAGGTGCCTTGGGTAACACTGTTCCTAATTCAAGCAATGTCAGCTTTCCAGCAGAATAGGCAGATTCAGTTGCAATTCAAATAGATGGGAAAGGAAGGAAAAATTCATTTTTATGCAGCTCTGTTCATAACACATGGCACAGTACAGGCTGATGTTCTAGTTCTAATGATCATGCTGTGAGCATATAATGCATCATAGTTTTAAAGAAATACCTCTTTTGTACTAGTGAACTGAAATAATTACTTGCCAATGAAAAACCATGATAACCAGAGCAGAAGGTCCCTCATCATTTATCTGTACTAAGAAACAGATCTGTCACAAGAAATAGGTGTGATTAATATACAAAGTGGAAAAGAATAAGGCATTCAAGGAATTGAGACTATGCTAAGAATAATCATCTTAGATTACCAATGTAGAAGGCCAAGGCTGTGTTATCATGTATCCCGATTCATAATCATTCAACTATAATAGTCCTTTCTTCTTTGAAGCTTATAATAATATTCCTTGCCTTTAGTACTGAGCTGTCTTCAGTGTTTCCAGCTCTACAGAAGTGTGTACCCTGGATTTTTCCCACCGAAGTAAGTAAGTGCATTAAACCTCATCAGATGTCATACTGACTTTGAGTCTAAATTAGTAGCAATAAACTGGTACTGTGTCACTGATAATTCTTCAAACCCAACCGAACGAGAGAAATGAGCAGAAATAAGAATGAAGTCTTTGCTATACACCCATTGCAAAGGCACTGCATATTAAAGATTGCATAGTTAGCAATATGGCAAAACACTTCATGTCAATGTTCCTAATGTCTTTGGCTTGCACAAAATATAGAAAGTAATCATAATATGCTGGGATTTGTGTGTTTGGGTTTGTTTTTTTTTCACACTCAAAGAAATACAGTTTCTAGTCTTTATGGCAACCCCAACCAATAAGCATATCCTGGCATTCTAATTTTTTCACTGTTTTGTTAGTGTCATATTGTACACAGCATCCACAACTTTTTCCTGGTACATGCTTGCAAGCAGCAGCTGTTTCATGTTGTTTTCCACTATGGCTGTCCCCAGGTTTTATAGCCTCATCCTTTAATATTATCCTTCAGCTCAGTGGCTGATACAAATGCTCGGAGGCCTGATTCCAAATGTATTTATGCAGGAAATGTGGACAATTCTTTCCTTTGTCCTGGTTTCTGTAATACTGGGGTGATAAGGCTTATAAAATACAGCAACACTTCTTCCTTTCTGCTCAAGAATGACTGAATCAGTCAAGTAAATTAAATGGAAATTCCTAGCATCTAACCCAATATCACACAACAGAGTCTCATACAACTCAGGCTAGAGCTATACATGGTGCTGAGTTAAATCACACAGAATCACAGAATCGCAAGGGTTGGAAGGGACCTAGGGAGATCATCTAGTCTGACCCCCCTGCTAAAGCAGGCTCACCTAGAGCATGTTACACAGGACTTCATCCACACGGGCTTTGAATATCTCCAGAGAGGGAGAATCCACAACCCCCCTGGGCAGCCTGTGCAAGTGCTCCGTCACCCTCGGAGTGAAGAAGTTTTTCCTCATATTCAACTGAAACCTCTTATGTTTCAGTTTGTGCCCACTGCCCCTTGTCCTGTCGCTAAGCACCACTGCAAAGAGTCTGGCTCCATTCTCTTGACTTCCGTCCTTAAGATATTTGTATGTATTGATGAGGTCCCCTCTTGGTCTTCTCCAGGCTAAAGAAGCCCAACTCTCTCAGCCTTTCCTCGTAGGGGAGATGCTCCAGTCCCTTTATCA
>NW_009259239.1:3974150-3979356 GCF_000687185.1 Egretta garzetta | reverse complement strand
TTCAGCAGCGGTCCCACATTACCCCTGGTCTTACGTTTACTGCTGACATACTTGAAGAAGCCCTTCTTGTTATCCTTGATGTCCTTTGCCAGACTTAGTTCCAGGTGAACCTTGGCCTTTCTAGTTGCTTCCCTACATGCTCTGGCAGCATTCCTGTATGCCTCCCAAGTGGCCTGACCCTCTTTCCACATTCCATGGAGCTTACTCTTTTCTTTGAGTTTCACTAGAAGCTCCTTGTTCATCCCTGCAGGCCTCTTGCCTTTTTTACTTGATTTCCTACCCACAGGGATGCACCAATCCTGAGCATGGAGGAAGAGCTGCTTAAATAGCAGCCAGATCTCTTGGACTCCCTACCTTCAAGAGCCTTAGCCCATGGAATTCTTCCAAGTAGGTACTTGAAGAGGCCAAAGTTTGCTCTCCTGAAGTCCAATGTGACAGTCCTACTTGTTGTTCTGCTTCCACCATGCAGAATCCGGAACTCCACCATCTCTTGGTCACTGCAGCCAAGACTGCCCCCTACCTTCACATCCTCAACCAGTTCTTCTTTATTTGCCAGCACAAGATCCAGTAGCGCTCCACTTCTTGTTGGGTCCTCCACCATCTGGGTCAAAAAGTTATCGTCAGTGTTCTGCAGGAACCTCCTGGACTGTGCGCACCTTGCCGTGTGGTGTGCCCTCCTAACCCTATACCTTCTCGCCCTTGTATGTAATTTTAATTAAGAAGTTTTTACATTAGGAAGCTATCTTGCCTTGCTCTGCTGTCTCTCCAACTCTCCGCTCTTCATTCAAAGTTTTTGTCTTCAGCTCTTGAAGAATCAGAAATCAGTCCCAGTCTTCCCTTTGTTATAATTTAGCATCTGGAAAAGGATTTGGTTTATATATATATGCATGATAAGGATTTATCAGACGAAATTACCCTTAACTTACGCCAACTACTAAATTGCCTTTAGTGTTTTTTTCAGTGCTTTAAAGTGTTACAGAATATGCTTCAAACCAGGTCCCAGGTTCTTAAGCAAATTTCAGGGCAAAGGAAATGTCTAACGATAGGTTTTTCAAAGACCATTTGCATATTAAAAATACTACTAGCCCTTAAGCAAATATAAGGAGTTTGAGTCCCCAGTGAATTCAGCAGCAAAACTTTTATTTCAGAATAGAATATATCAGGATGAAGCAGATCATATATGATGCTGCTTAGCTTTACTCTGTGTGAATACAGTAGAACTGTGAAAACAAGCTCTCACATTAGAAACAAAATCTTAAAAGGTGTCAGGAATCTTCCCACCAGTGATAAATTTAGCAATTATTTTAAATCTCAATAAAATTGAAGGTTTCAATTTTACAGATCAAACAACCTAAAATGAAGCAGTCACTTAGCAATGAACAGGAAAGCCACCCATAAATAAAGCTTCTGAAAAAAAAAAGCCATGTCATAATAAAGAAGCTATAAGCCACAGATGTGAATAGTCCCCGTATGCTGTTAATATAATGGGAAATTAAATATTTAAAGAAGGAAAAAGCTATCAGTACCATATATCAGCACCTATTAGTTTAGTTGCCTACTTACTCCTTGATGGCATAGCTTTTTACACAAATAACAAATGGTCCCAATCAAAAGAAATTTTTCCTATTTCAAATCAGGTTTGAAAGGAAAAAAATTAGGTTTTGTACAAGATGATGATTTGAAAAATATTTGGTACGAATTTGTTAAACGTGTCTTGGAGTAATTAAAAAAAAAAAAAAGAAAAACTAAAAAAGAATAAGATGGAAAGACATGTTTCTATTCCAAAATGAACACTTCTTTTGACCTGGAAAACTAAAACATTGCTTTCTTTCCAAAGAAAGTTTTCCATTACAATCAGTCAGGATTTATTTAAAAAAAGAATGTTAAATGAAAACCATAAATAAAATATGTATTTGTATACATAATCTAGCCAAAATATTTTGAGACTAAACTAATATTAAAATTAAAGTACCTGTATATATAAATAATTTCCAAAGAAATATCTAAAGCAGATTTTAAGGAATGTATTTGTTTGTTAGATAGTAACATTTTACTACCAAAGTTCCCACTGGATTCAGCTCAGATAAGAGTTCCATCACAGTCAATGAACACATGGATTCTTTACCAGAGCACATCATATTTAATTCAACTAAGAGGCATTTCCACTTTTGCTGAATCTGCAGATCTAATTTCTTTAGTAAGTTGCAGTGTTTGATACCCAGAGGCTTTTGGTTCCCATAAGACCTTAGAGCATGAAAACAGGTACAACACTAGGGTTTTTTTTACCAGTTACATGTTAGATGATAAAAAATGTATCTGATTTCAAACCCATGTGTTTTGTTGCTCATTTTGTTCTCTTTGTTGTTGTTGTTATTTGTTTGGCTTTTCAGGGAGGAGTTGTATTTCCTGTGGGTAGGAAAAAGAAAATCTCTTTGCCTTTTGTTTGTGATTACAAATGTCTCACAAGTTTAGGTTGAAGTGCTGGAATGCAGCATATGTATAAGACTGTTCATTTATTTATTAAAAAGAATTTTTAAAAATATAAGACATGTTATAACCCTTTTTTTTTCCCTTTAGGATGATGATGGAAATCAAGGACATGATTTTCCTCAAGTTTTGTTTTTTTGAAGTAACTCAAATATAGAAAACCTTTGCTTCAGTTGATGACTTCTATGTTGGAGGTTGAAAAGAAACATCAAGGGGTAATGGTTTTAAACTAAAACAGGGTAGGTTTAGACTGGATATAAGGAAGAAATTCTTTACAATGAGGGTGGTGAAACACTGGAACGGGTTGCCCAGAGAGGTAGTGGAGGCCCCATCCCTGGAAACATTCAAGGCCAGGTTGGACGGGGCTCTGAGCAACCTGATGTAGTTAGCGGTGTCCCTGCTCACTGCAGGGGGGTTGGACTAGATGACCTCTATCTATGATTATGCAGCGGTCTAGAAGGTGCAAGGGAATCTTCAGCAACAGGCTGGCTAACTTGGTGAGATGGCTTTAAACTAAAGGACTTGGGGGGAGAGGTCCAGAACAGTCAGGCCAATCGGTGCGCTGACAAAAGTTCCTTAGCTGTCTCCCAAGATGTGAACCAGAAAAACAACCACCTCAACTGTATGTACACAAATGCACAGAGTCTAGGAAACAAATAGGAGGAACTGGAGCTCTGTGCTCAGTCAGAAGGTTATGATATCATAGGAGTAACCAAAACATGGTAGGACAACTCACATAACTGGGGGATTGCAATTGACAGATATAAGCTGTTTTGCAAAGACAGGCAAGGAAGAAGAGGTGGAGTAGTTCCACTCTATATTAGTCTCAAATGTACTAAAGTCAACTATGGTGATTGTGATTGCTCTACTGAATGCCTCTGGGTCAAAATCAGAGGGGTTGTCTCCAAGCAGGACCTTACAGTGAGCATCTGCTACCAACCTCCAAACCATGATGATAAAGCTGGTGAAGCAATATTTGAGGCACTAAAGAAAGCTTTTGGCCAACAGAACCTGGTTCTTATGGATGACTTCAACTACCCAGATGTCTGCTGGAAAAACAATACAGCAGCTCACGTGTCACCCATCAAGTTCCTGGAATATGTAGAGGACTGTTCCCTCATACAAGTGTTAGATGGGCCAACCAGGAATGAGGCACTTCTGGACTTGCTATTCACTAACCAAAAACCCCCACTTTATAGTATCTTGGTTTGTAACAACCTTGTCTGCAATGATCACAATATTGTGGAGTTCGGGATCCTGCTGAGCATGCTGAAGGGTAGTACCAAGACAAGGGTTCTAGATTTCAGAACAGCAAACTTCAGCACACTCAGAGCTCAGCTGAGAGGGATTCTGTGGGATGCTTCCACGGAGGAGAAGGGAGCTAGTGAGTGCTAGGAATTCTTCAAGAACATTCTTGGAAGCACAAAAACAGTTTATACTCCCTAAAGGAAAGGGAAGTAAGTGGAGTAAGAGGCCCCCTTGGCTCAACCACAAGCTCCTGGGTCTGCTCAAAACAAAAAAAGAAGTGTACCAGAGATGGAGAAGTGGAAGATTATTCAACGAGAACTACAAGGGTATTGCCAGAGTGTGCAGAGATGCAGTTAGAAAAGCAAAAGCTCAGATTGAATTGAAACTGGCCAGAGATGTCAAATATCACAAGAAAGGTTTCTTCAGGCATGTAAACTACAAGCAGGAACAGAAGGAAAACATAGGCTAACTGTTAAGCAGAAGAGGTGACTCAGTCACTAACAATGCTGAACCAGGAGAGATTCTCAATGCTTTCTTTACTTCTGTTTTTACCAACATTATCAGGTCCCAGGCTTTGGGAACAAGAATCCAGGTTGATCCAACCATAATCTTTGAGAAGTCATGGAGATAGAGGGATATCCCAGAGGACTGGAGGAAGAAAAGTCTCAAGGGAGAATCTAGGAAATTATAGGGCCATCAACCTTACTTCAGTCCCTGGGAAAGTAATGGAATGAATCCTCCTGGGGGCCATCACAAGTCAAATGAAGCACATGATTGGGAAAAGCCAGCATGGCTTCACTAAGGACAGATCATGCCTGACAAGTCTGGTGGCCTTTTGCAATAAATTGACCTGCTCAGTTGACATGGGGCGAGCAGTGGACATTGTCTACCTAGACTTCTCCAAGCCTTTCAATACACTTCCCCATGGCCTCCTCCTGGAGAAACTGATGTGTTGTGGTCTAGAGAAGTGGTCTGTGTGGTGGGTGGGGAATTGGCTGGCAGGACACACCCAAAGGGTGGTGGTAAATAGCTCTTTTTCAAACTGGCAACCTGTCGCAAGTGCGGTCCCCCGGGGATTGATATTGGCCCCAACATTATTAAATATCTTTGTAAGTGATCTGGATAATGGGATCAAGTGTAGCCTGATGGAGTTTACAGAAGACACCAAATTGAGTGGGGAAGTAGGCTGGAAGAGTGGGCTAGCAAGAACCTTATGAAGTTCAACACAGGCAAGTGTAAGGTCTTGCACATGGGAGAACACAACCCAGGAGTGCAGCACAGACTGAGATCCACCATGTACCAGTATTTAAAGGGTGGCTACAAAGATGATGGAGACTCCCTTTTCAAAAGGCGTCACATGGAGAGGACAAGGGGGAATGGATACAAGTTAATCCTGAGGAGGTTCCAATTGAACATGAGAGGAACATTTTTCACAGTGAGAACAGTCACAGAATCACAGAATCACAGAATC
>NW_009259239.1:3947370-3973922 GCF_000687185.1 Egretta garzetta | reverse complement strand
TAGGGGAGGTGCTCCAGTCCCTTTATCATCCTAGTAGCTCTCCTCTGGACTCTTTCTAGGAGTTCCTCGTCTTTCTTGAACTGGGGAGCCCAGAACTGGACACAGTACTCCAGGTGGGGTCTCACCAGGGCAGAGTAGAGGGGGAGGAGAACCTCCCTCGACCTGCTGGCCACACTCCTCTTAATACACCCCAGGATACCATTGGCCTTCCTGGCAACAAGGGCACATTGCTGGCTCATGGTCAGCTTATTGTCCACCAGGACTCCCAGGTCCCTCTCAGCAGAGCTGCTTTCCAGCAGGTCATCCCCCAGCCTGTATTGGTGCATGGGGTCAACCATTGGAATAATCTCTCCAGGGGAGTCATTGACTCCGACACATTGGACACATTCAAGACACAGCTGGACAGGGTGCTGGGTCATCTTCTGACTGTGCTCTTGCACAGAAAGGTTGGACCAGATGATTCTTGAGGTCCCTTCCAACCTGGTATTCTATGATTCCATGATTCCATGATTCTATGAATTTCTGCGAGTGCTTTAAAAATTTCTGGAAGACTCCATCAGTCAGTGTCAGTGATCTTTTCCAACCTAAACGATTCTATGATTCTATGATTCTATATGTAAGAATAGAACAGTCTGAGAACCTTAATTCACTGGAGATCTCACAGGAAAATTTAATTCCATAGACACAAGAAAACTTTTAAAGTAATAGTAGTGAGAGTAGCAGTAGCAGTAGTAGTAGTAGTAGTAAAAAATAAAGAAAGAAATAACTAATTAACTAAATAAAGTAACTAGACCCTTCCTCTCCAAGCATTTAAAGGCTCATTTTGCAGCATCCAAACTGTCTACCAGAATTATGACAAATATTGTAGTGGTTGTGTAAGAAAAAAGAAGGTGAGTCTGCCAAAAAAAAACATTAAAAAAGGTAAAAATAAAATATCTGAAATGTACAAGGATATTCAGTTGTTGGTTGTTTACACTATAATCATAGCATTTGGCAAGCATTCATCATTCGTATTTTGCAGAGGAAGCAGATGCCCATAAGTAATTTCCATTACTCCATAGCTGATCCAGCAGAATCCCGAAGCACAAGCACAGCAGAAAACACACCAACATTGTATTGATTCTATGACTATTAAACTATGTGTTTGTTTTGCTGAATCTAGGCCATAAACTGGAGATTGGATGTGTGTCCAGGTACAACTGAAGGCTGCAGTGAGGCTACCTGTCCTACATGAAACCAAATTGTGTTGTCACAACTGTCTGAATGATGAATAAGTAGAAAGGCAATGGTGGTAATATAATATTTTAGGCAAAGCACTGCTGCCAATTGATTACAATTTTTTTTCTGTAATGCCACAATCAAGGAAATGGCAATTAATAAGCAAAAGGATGGAGATATCATTTTTCCCACCTTACATTAAATTAATTATATTGAATATAACCCTAGGAAGACAATTTCCTTTAAAATTCCTTGGGGTGAAAAAGGGCAGATTCACTGAAAATTGCTTCCAATATAACTTCCAGTGATTACTTTTTTTTTTTTTTAGTTTAAAGAGCCATTTAATAGTATTGAAAACAGTTTGACATATATTTTGCACAAATGTACCTCAATCAAAATTTCAGTAGAGTAAAAAAAAGAAAAGTATATGAACAAAGTATTTTTATAACAATGAATCAGCTTTCAAATGCTTACATTCTATTCCTTAATGTCTTATGGAACTTAATAACTTTCTATAGAACCAGAAACAAAGAAAAAATACCTGAAAATACTCGTATTTAATCATAATGTTATATTGAAACAGAAAAAAATAGCGTTCATACTTCAGACAAGCTTGGTTTGTACCTGAAATGGGCCAGCTTTAGTAAAAATAGCAAGGTCAAAACCAAAACAGAGAAAGCAGAATATTTTTTCTAATCTTTGCTTAATACATAAGCACAAACAGATGTCTTCTTGGTTGGCTTGACACTGATTGTAGTATCTATGGATATTTGACTCACATTCATTAAAGATGTGAAGCCTTACTGCATTTTTCAATCATTGTCTAAGATAGCGATGAAGGAATTGCAGAGGTGCTGAAAAACAATAGTAGTTTTCTGAATCTTTCAGATTCTTACTTGTTAAGACATAGAGAAAAGAGCTTTTTTTATTATTATTCTTTTTAACAATACAATAAGGCATCCCACCATGCCATTTGTGCTCTGCTTTACACGGGAAGAAAGTGGAAAAAACCCCTTGAACTGAACCCATAGGGATGCAGATGTTTTTCATGGCTGTGAATGGGGGCTAAATTTCATTAAAGTAGCAAATGCTAGTAGGTCTAGGCAGAAAAGCAAAAAACCCCAACCTCCATACTGTTCCACGAAAAGGAAGAAAATCTCAAAATATACTTTATTTCATAATTGCTGTAAACTTAATTGACGTAGAATAAAAAGACCCTTACAAAATGTTTTATTTTTTAAAAAAATGTGTACACCTTGATTAAGGTAACCAATATCTTAGTGCTTATACTCTCTATTTAGTTCTCAGAACTAAAGAAACTAACTCTTCTACATGACTTCCCTACATCTATAGAAGAATTTTACTAGGCAGTGTTAACAGAAATTGATGAAATTTGAATTAGCTTCTCCATTCCATTTCATTGTCATTTTTTCAGTTTAAGGAAATGTCATTCAATCATCCACATGTGTAAGGCACTCAGTTAGGGCCTGAGATTACTTCCACATTAGAATGAATTAAAAAAAGAGCTTGTTTAACTGAGGATTTTATTGGACCTTGTTACAGAAATGTGGTATCTTGCTATATGACACCTTGCTGTATGGATTGGACCTTCACATTAAGGGAATACAACACCTTACATAGGACATCTTTAACTGAATGGAGCTCTACTATGGAGCAGAAAAAGAGTAAAGCAAAAGAAAGTGAATCAAGGAAGATTCTCTTTCCTTCCCCTTCTACATCTTCAGAGAGCCATGACAGTCTGTTTCTGCAGCTGAAATGAATGGCATTTTTTACCTTCCAACAAACTGCATGCATATTTTTTTTTACCAATGAGGCAAAAAAAGGAGGGAGTTTTTTATCACCTGAACGGACATCTTCTTTGGCTAGCACTATTTTCAGTTGCTTCTACAATGTCCAGAAGAGTCTTTCCTTTTGTTTGTAACTAATTTCTCTGGAAAAAAAAAAAAAAAGAATATTTTTATTGGTCATTGGCCACTCTCCCAGTTGAAAGTCATCATTGCAAATACATTGCCAATTTTAGACCAGAGTTTCAAAGAAAAAGATGTACCTGCTCCAGTGAGTTGAGATTACTAAGGCTTGTATCCCAGGAGAGAAAGAAAAAAAAAAAAAATTAAAAAAAAAAAAAAATTCAATACGGTCAAGGCCAGGTCAGAATTTCTACATGTATGTTGAAGACAGGGATGAAAGGTATACTTCTTACAGCCTCAAACGCTGCTGATTTTCTGGTCCTCAGAGTAAGAGGTAATGGTAGCCTTCTTCAACTGATCCCAAAAGAGAAGAAAGAAAGACAGAAAAGAAAGACCAACAAAGTAAAAGGAATGTTCACTTCTTTGTTTATCTCAGAGGAAACAAGATGGTTTATGATGTCATTTAAAATTTTGCTGCTGTTTTGACATTGAATTTAAACCATGATCAATGATGACTTCTCTCAATGAACTCTTATTCTTTTTTCCATGGATGATCATATATCTCAGGCTTTTATTTACTGTGCTTTTTAGAAATCTGGGTACTCTTGACAGGAATGATTTAAAAATTTATGGGTAAATGTAAGACCAGCTGCCTACTGTTCTCACACCTTAAGAGAAATGAATGAAAAATATTGCACATTTATTAAAACAGTGTAGTATGGAAGGGTTATCTACCTTTTTCTCATCCAGTCAATGAGGAGTGTTTATGACTCACTACCAGAAACGGCCCAAACACATGTCCTCATGCAGGCACACTTTCTCAGACCTGCCAGCAAGGTTCTTCTCAGAGCTACAACAGTTTATCAAGAAGTTTCAATTAATTTCCACTCTGAAAGAGACATTCCTATGTGATTCTAACTTGAATTCAGATCAAATTTGCCAGTTAGCTGAAGCCAACATAACAGAGAGATTATAAAAGCAACCATACTTTGATATTTTAAATTGAAAAAATGTTGGGTTTGAAATTCTTTTTTAGTATTGATATTTCCAATATTTTTTATAATAGAAATGGTTAAAAGCATAGAATTAGTTCAAATGTTTCTGTGTTCCAGTAAATGTTTTCATCAGCTTGTTGTTTTTATTTTTATTTTCTAGTGATTCCTGTACAATCGATGCAGAGGGCGACACATATTTCTAGATAGAGATTCTTCCTCCAGTTAAGATGGCTAATTTAGCATGCACTAATCTAATCTAGGACCTATTTTAGGCTTAGTGGGATTCAGAGATTGCACCAGTCCCTTGACACTAAGAACTGTTCTATGTTTAACACATAAATTTTTGTGTCAACAAACCATCACATGGAACTGAAAGACATGTAGAAAGCCCAGCACAATGTCACACTACCCAGTCTATGCTTTGACATAATTGTGGCAGTTGCTGCACTGCACTTAACATTTTCCAGACATTAATTATCCTCCTAACTCCTGTGATGAAGTAATGGAAAATAATCTTTAACAAAACTAGAAGAGATGTAGTTCAACAAAACTTTTTTTGGTAAGGGAGAATCAGAAAGCATGAATTCAGCCAGACTAACTCTTTAGAAAAAGAGTTGGGATGTCAGAGTTATTTCTACTACTCAGCATACTTTTGTGAAAATTGTGAAGGAAATTAACAATTTAATTCACTTCTCATTTCAAATTCTAAGGTATAGACTGTAATATTTAAATATATGTGTAAGTTGAATGACGTGAGTACTCCTATTGAAGTTCAGAGTAATGGCTTGCACAGTAAAGCATAATGCAAGCAACAGGCATGAAACAATAAATCATAAATTTATAAGGTAAGAATTACCAGATTAACCATCTTTCTTTGATACCTAAAAAAAAATTATTTGTATCATGTTTCTTTCACCCACTCCTCCTTTTTGTGTCAAAGTCATAAAGAGTACTTTAAAAGAGATCACTTGCAACACTGATAGCAGTAATCTGAAATAGTTCTTTCAACACAAAGCATTACCTTTCTTTTACTCAACTCTTGTCCTAATCACAAACTTTTCCAAGATAATTAATATTTTTTTCCTGTGGTATTGTGGTAAGAAGGGTGAAATTTACTGATTTCTTTATGTCTAGAAAAGTAGGGGGGTTTATCAAAGAATTATTATATCAAAGGTCTGACCTACCTTTAACAAACCTGGACTGTATTTAATATCATTTTACATGCATATCCATAGCCTTTTTTATTCTTTCCTTTAAAACTGTACAAAGGTCACAATACTGGCTCTGTAACTGCTGAGATTAGTTTCTCCAATCTCCTTTTTAATTACTGGTAGAGCATCAGAGAGTACTACTCTGAACAAAATATATTTGTTGAGTAGGCTTGGTACAGGACTGTTTTCATGACTCCATTCTTTTAGAAGTAGGATAGATAATACCTTATTTTCACTATTTGAGCATACCAACCTGTTAGAGGTTTTGTTTCTTCCTTCTGTGCATAAGTTTCTAAATCTTCCTTTTGATTAAATGTTGTGCCTTTGTTCTCACCATCAGCATTATATTTTTAATGAAAAATTTTGTTTATCAGGTTTATTAGGCTTAGATCCTCAATATGAAACTCTTCATTGTCCCTGAAACATCAGCTTCCTGCATCTCCAAAAGACCTGCAGCTTACTTAAAGCCTAAACCAACAAATCCTGAAAACATCTGCAGTTATACTTCTTTAAGTACTGTCAAAACCAGATTGCCAGAAACAGTAGGTCTCTTGTTTTCCTATTTTTCAACTAGTGGAAATGAAATGGCTTTCCTAGTAATTTATTTACATGAAAGACAAAAAATTGAAAAAAAAAATTAAATGTGACTTGACAAGGAAGACACAGTGAGAGATCACTGATCAGACCAATTTCTTCTTCAGATATATTGACTCTTTAGTGAAGACCCAATTTAGTATAGGCAGAAGGCCAGCTGCTAAGTATTTCTAAAAAGGACTACATGCTCTATAGACAAGATGAAAACCAATTACCTGAGTTTCTCTTCTGAATCACAGATATGGTACCCAAAAGTTGGGAAATTAAAAAAAAATACATATAAAGAAAAATAGAATAATATCGATCCTGGGAGCAATGAACCCTTCTCGTAGATTGTTCACTGAAGTAACTTTGTGTGTGGAATAAAGATAGAAGTCTCAGATCTGCATTTTAGAGTTTTTAGTCCCGGTTAAAAGGACATGGAGAGTTTATGCTGTACTACTATGCTTGTGCTCTCATCATTTCTTTGACCTTGCTACAGTGGTGCATCAGCAAATGGAGACAAAGGTGAGTGACAGGTTCTCAGATTAAGAGGTGTGAGGACTGTAAAATATGTCATTAATAAATCCTGCCTCTCTCAGTCTCTGTAATGATTCATAGTAACTAAAAAGAGATGGAAAACTGTATTAAAAAAATAAATACATTGGTAGGATGATATTTTGTATGTACCCACCAGTTACAAGCCCTGATAACCATTCACACCTGATCAAATATGGATCCAGTCATGACACACAGGCTGTGTTCAGAAGCAGAATGGCTCTGAAGTTAATATGAATCTATGCAAATCATAACCAAACAGGAAAATAACACAGTCTGATGACTCTAATTAAAGTCAGAGTACCTTGGGGTGCAGGGAATGTCATGTTCCATTGGTCATATCATGGCTCAACCCTGAGTTCAGTGCATGGTCCAGTCAAATGTTAACCTAGTTAAAAATATGCAGAAAGAAGAAAAAAAAATCCTCAAACCTGAAATACATGCACCCACCCAACCTTCATTAAATGTCTGAAGTGGAAGTAACTTCCAGTGAGCTTATACCTGACACAGTTCCTGCCACTGATACTGGTTTCTATACAGCTAATTTCACTGAAAATGCTGCTAATCAGAGAGGAAATATTTATGCTTAATAATGTTCTAAAAGTATTCATCTTTCTAATGTAAGCTGAGATTTTTACTTTATCATGTGTTGGGTTTTTGGTTTGGTTTTTTTTTTTTTGCATGGGTTGCTTGCTGCTAATCTCACTCTTCCAGAGAGACTGTGAAACAGTCAATTTTAACAACCTCCTTCTTCCAAGACACTATGGTGACCTTCCCTCCAGCACATAAGGAAGTCTCCTTCAGAACTTGGAGACTCTGTGCTCCAAGCAGGATAATTGCAGAGGTTTATGAGGTGTCTTCTGCATCTCCAAAGCCTTTGGATGTGCACACATTTCTATGTGAATTAAGTATTCTAACCTCTTGGCAGCCCATCTATCTGAACTGCCTGAAAACGGAATTGTCTCTCCTTTCCCTTTCCCCTATTTTGCTTTGGCATCTGCACGTAATGATTATATTCCCAAGCAATTCTTTAACTTGTCTGTAAAACATGATATTTATTGCCTTTTAACAGGACATAACAATATTTCCATGTTAGACTATCAATATAGATTATTACCATTATGTGCAGTAGATGGCAATAAAACCACCACCTGCTATTGGGTTTTTGCAAACCACTTGGCTTATTTTCCTTGTAAAAACAAAATAAATGTACATCAGGATCCACTGTTACACAAAGAAAAGAAATGAATCCCAGTCATTTTACACATTGCTGATGCGCATTCGATAGCTGCGCAGGCTAAAAATGACTGCAATTAAACCAGTTCTCAAAACTGAGGGTTCCCAAAGAGGATGCATGCTCTGGGGAAAAGTAAAGAAGGATCTCTATCATTTCTTTCAGTGTTACTTGGTTACTGCTGCTGCTATTGGTGGCAACAAAAAGCAGAATGGTTTAATGCCTGTCTGAGCAGCTCACTGCAGTACAGTTAGCACATCAACATTTTTCCTTCCTCAGCCTTGTTCAGTCTTGCTTTTCATACTTATTTTTCCCTTCTTGCTAAGTATTCCCCAAAGACTGCAGAAAGCAGAAGCCATTACCCTAAAATAGCTTCATTCCCTACTATTTGGTTTGTTTATATTCAAACAGTATTTTCCAAGCCCAGACAGTAACCTCCTTCGCAGAACATCTCACAAAATTAAACTTTATCCTAAAGTGAAATTTGATCTTTCAGATAGCCTTATAACCACAAAGACAAGATTTGGTCCTATATTGAGGCACTGGTAGTAGCTATCTTTCTATCAAAATAGTACCCAAATATTTTCATTCCCCATTTATAAGAAAATGCTTCTTAAAGTTTCAGCAAAACTTTTACATTTTTTGGAAGATGTCCTTAATTTTCTCTTTGTTCAAGTGTTCCTGGTAGCAGAATTTTACTGAAATCACAATGTTACAATAAGAATAAAGTCTATGAATTCCACTAGCTGAAAATAGACTTGAGTAAAATTTCGATTTCCTCAGAATTTCCCAGTTAATCAAAATGATAAAGTTTCATGGAAAGAGACTGTGATCAAATTCAAATAAAGGAATCGGGACAGGGGCCTTATAAAACCTGCCTGTCAGGTTTTCCTACTTTCTTGGCAAACCTGTCTGCCAGACTGTCTGCGATTTGAAATACCAGGGCTTCTCTGATCTCTGCTGGGGGCAGCCCACTAGACAGACTGCCTTGGCGTAAGGGTGCTATTCGCTTTCATCGACGCATCAAAGCTTCTATTTTTTTCCCCAAGTGGAATGCAACCACATTTCAAAATTCTTCCCCAAACCACACTAACTTTCTCTACTCCATTCTCAAAATATGGTTGGGGAAGTATGATTGACATCCAACAGATATCACAAAAACAAGGAAATTGCTAGTTTGGGGATACATCTCTATAGTTCCTAAAATTCATGCAGAATGTTTCCAGTGACAAACATCGACATCTGAGAAATTCACTTCTGCTTAAAGAAATATGATGAACAACATAAACCAACAGCTTAACGGCTGCTTGAACAGCAATAACAAACAACAGTCACAGATAATTGCTCAACATATTCTGTTTTAGAGAAAAACATGAGGTCATATTCACTTATAGATACTTCAGAAGAGAAGTACTGGGCATTGTCAGAGATATTGGGGAAGTTTATCTTTTTTTGGTCCACTTTGGTTGCCAGAATCTCCACTTTTTCTCCATTTTATTTTTGTACGCAAAGCCAAAGCTTATTCTTCCATCACCATTAGTGCTACCTTTATATTGAAGCACCTGAATGCCTCAGAGTCAGGAATGCTGTAGCATCAGGAATGTCTCACCAACCTGATGCTCTGGAAATACAGCTATTTGTCTCTCAGGCGCCTTGCTTGGATGATCAGAAATGAATTGTAGGCCTAATAAGCCTTAGATACAACTAATGATTGCCTGGAAGATTAATTTCTCCCAGTACAAAGGAGGTGGAGAAGATTCATGTGACCTTTGTAGTTTAACAAAGGAATAAATCCACATTTTTCAAACAGTCTTAAATTCACTAATCTGACGGAGTTGGATTATTTTAACAAATAGTTTTGTAGAACACTGTTTCACATCTTATTTCACAGATCAATCCTTGCTGTAAACATATCAACAAAATGATTTGTATAGTACACTTTGATACAAGTGGCATTCTAGCCATGTTAAGCAGCACGAGATATATACAAATGCAGACTAACTAAAGAGAAGCGGGAGTAATTCTCGGAAACCACTGTCTGTACACAGTAAGTGGATAGAAATTTTCTACCATTATGCTTTACTTGAAATTTGGCCTTATTCAGGAAGCACTAGCTCCTGTTCCCATTAACTTCACTGATAAGGAACCATGTCCCAAGTCTATTTGTGATATTGATGCTCTTATACTTCATGTACCACACAGCATGACTGAAGCCAGCTTCCATATCATGGTAGGAGCATTGAAAACAGGAATTAAAAAATATTCTCACTACTGTGATTTCCAAACTGTAGGTTATTTCTTCAAAGCTGCACATCAACATTCTTGTCAGTTGTAGCACAACTTGTGATTCTTGGTGATAACCAAGAATTCAAGTGTCTGAAAGGAGAGGATTTTTATTATTTTTATTTTATTAGACCACAGTGCAATTTCTCTTCCAGCTCCCTGTTTCCTGATGCAGTGATTTTTTTTTTCTTTGACTTGTTATTTCTGACACAGGCAAAATATTTGCACTGTCATCATGTTTTCAAAAAGCTCCAGGTAATCTTGGAGTGCCTCAGGTTATGTACAAGCTGTATTTGGAGACTTGTAAACTCTGCTTCTAAATTCAACTCTTTTCTGTTTTTTTCTAAGTATATTCTTTTTATACTTTAGAGATAATATTTTGATGTAAAATGCAGTAGGTCATGTTTGCTCTCACCTAGTTGTTGTACAAAATTAAATGTACAGTGATGCATAACAGCACTGTATATCCACCTTTGGGACAGCTGTCATATGGTGTGGGTTTGTTCTTCTTCAGCATCTTGAGTAATTAAGTACACAGAGTGGAGCTGGAAATTTTCTCGTTGTACAGCTCTGCACCAATGATGATTTTGATCTACCCTTACTTATAGCCTAAACTGCACCAAATTTCCTTATTTATTAAATGCTCATCAGTGGAGCTTTCAGCCATATGCAATTAAAAATGAAAAGCTAATCCATGAGGAAACATCAGAAAAGCCAAGATTTTACTTTGGAAAGGAGAACTAAACAGATCACTACAAAGACAGTAGCTAAATCTGTATGTGTTGTGAAGGCTTCACTATGATTAAGTATAAAAAATGAGAGATACCCAGAATACAGCTCTAATGCAGACCATGTTTGAATAAGATGGGAAAAATACAGCTGAATATAACACCATTGGTAGTTCTCACAGGTGGGCCCTAGCTACTATAGCCCCAAATGAAAATCACTGAGACCACCTCAGAAAGTAGATTATAAAGAAATTTCTGTGAAGAATACACTGAAGAAGTCCATAGACTCACAAGAGCACTAGCAGAGGAAATAATTGGCCATGAAACCAAGTTTTAGAAGAGTTTGATCAACATTGCTGAAATAATCTGACAGCAACACTGAGGATGGAGATGGACACTGAGTGTTTGGTTTAGAGGCAACTACAGTCTGCAGCTTAAATTCAATAGGGAAAAAAACATACTGGAAAAGTGCAGGATGGAAGTGGGAAAAATGGTTGCAATCATGCCTCTTCTACAATTAGGCAGAAGCAGCAGAGGAAGAGATAGAAAAAAATGGGATAAAAAATATGATTTAAAGTAGGATACATTAAAAACCACACTGATACCAATAAGGCCTTTTTACTCTCCATTGTTCACTTCAGTTTTGTGGTTTTTTTCTGATACCCTGTGTGTATAAGGAAAACTTTTGATGAATTTCAGCAAAGCTACATCACTGTGTCCATTGACCCATGGATTCCTAGCCACCTGGCTTCCTTTCTTTTATTTTCTGATGGTGAGCTGTTTTGAAGCAGAAACTGTTTTGTTCATATACATATACCACCTAAGCCAATACAAAACAAAGGAAATGTTCTTCTTGACTTCATTAAGTTTTGAACAAGCTCTCAGTAAGGGCTGTCCTTTCAAACTCACCTTACTATTTAGGTATATGTGTAATTCCTATTGACTTTAACAGGATTTGTATGATGTGCTTAAGAACTTCTGTAAGTAGGTATTTAAACAGGCATGTGTGTAAGTGCTTTCAGGTGGGTCCTTAACAACCTTGGTATGTAACACCACAAAATCCCACAGAAGAGGAAATACAGACATTTTGAATTTGGAGGCATTGGATGCTGCAAACCATTAGCAACTCACATGGCGGTGCTAGTCTCTGTTATTAACATAGGACACAGTACATCCAAAGTAATTATAAAAAGAGCTGGACTCTCTGAAGTGTATCACTTCGGTACATACATTGTTATTCTGCCTATCAAGAAAATATAGCCATCATTTTGCATATTTATGAGCATGATACCTGATTTCTCCAGTCACTATAGCCTTAGTTTTCTTATAAAGAAGTAAAATACTGACATCTGCTATAAGTTGATAGGACATGGCCTCTTTGAGAGAGGACTTGTATTTAGCATTTCTGACAACTTTCCCGAGGTGATGTGTTATAAATTTAGGTAACTCATTGCAAGCAGGCTGATTTGAAATTTCTGAATTGAATAATTACTCATGCATAATAAACCACCAGGCTAGTACATGAGCATGTTTTTCTTTTAGAAATAACCTTAAATGTTGCATTTTTATGAGAAATAAAACTTTCATATTTCTGTAAAGGGGAAAAGAAAAACAATGCAGTGAAAAATGCTGCTTATTCTTGTTTCTAAAATTAGCTTTGTCATAATTATTCTGAATATAATAGCAACACATAGCTCCAAGTCACTATTAAAATGGTAACATTTTTACATGCAAAAATGTAAAAAAGTTTACATTAATTTCTTCTGAATATATTGTAAGCAATATAACCTCGCTGCATCTCCTTAAAGGAAAATAAAGAATCTTAGCCCACTAAGAGGAATTGCTCTACAGACCAGGAATAATTTAATCACGTTTCTTGATTAGCAACAGTTTAAAGTTGTTACAAGTGAGAGAAGAATCAGGTCTCTGCATGTTTTTCCCTTATGCCACGACACAGTGTACCAGAGGTATATAAAGGACTCATGAAACCAGGAAGCAGCCCAAAGCTATTTCTATGGAAACAAGCTCTGGCTGCAGGGAAAGCAGTAAATCAACCCCTTTTGTGTTGTGTTTGAGACATGTTTGGATGTTTCCAACACTTGGCTGCCAGGTTACCTAACCAGCTAGTGTCCCAGGGTTTAGCGCTAATGACTGAGGCTGATCCTGAATTCCTTGCACACCTAACAGAAAACTGTAGCTTTTCCTGAGAAAAACAGGCAGGCATAAGTCTTTTTAATTTTTTTTTTCTTTTTTTTTTTCTTTTGTTACCTGCAGAACTAATGTCTATTGACTTCTGATATTTTGTTACACATTCTGTACCATTTTCTTTAAAAAAAAATGAACCATCAAGTAAAAGAAGAAAGAAACAAACAAAAAAACAGCCCTTACAACAACAATAAAAAACTCCACTTTAAGTTAAATAGAGCTAGTGTAACCAAAATAGAGCTAAACTTTCCTGGTACCCCAGGCCCCCAAGTAAGGCCAACATTGGATCGCTGTTTGGAAGCACAGGCTGCAGAGGGCAACGTCCCTCAGCAAAGCACCATGCTTACCAAAGAACAGCAAAGGGCACCTTTTGGGTCTTGGGAGAAGGTGTATATTACTTTTTCCTGGGTTGTCAGGTGTTAGTGGTGCAAAGAATCAGAGGTCTGGAGTCTTAACGCCAACAGGTAGCAACAACGTCCAGAGATTTAGGGAACACTGGACAAGTATTCTACACATCTGGTGAAAAACAGACTTCCCACATTTTAAACTGAATTAAAAGTTGCTTTATTATTCCACCATTTAACCCATAAAATGAAAACCAGGCAGTTTGTTTTCATTTTAACTGAAGAGCAGGAAAGTCAGAATATCCTTCCTCTTTGCCTTAAGTTGCAAAAGCAGAATACAGAAATGAGTAGGGATAGAGATCCATTTCTTTGGTGAAAAAAATGGAAATGTTAACCAAACTCAGTTTTTCCACAAAAATACCAGCCAGCTATATTTGGGAGCAGTGTCCAAGATCAGAGGAATACAAAAACTGCTTTTGTCATCAGTCTCTCTACAGATGCCCAAGGTTGGAGAAGCTCCATGCAATATTGCCAGCCACAAGCCTTCAGAAAATATGAAGCCAGTCTCTCCAAATTATAAGACCAGCTTTTAAACCAAACAATCTTCAAATAGTAATAAATAATATACTTTCCTTTGGGGTTATTTAGCCATGATCCACCATCTTAAGAACAAGAAATTCCATGTTGAAAAATGAAAGCCAAGATTCTCACATACCCACTGGACTGCAGGACTGAGAAGGAAGAAGAAGAGTTAAATGAGAATGAATTAAATAAAGGGGGATGCAAATTGATAAAGAAGTTCAGTAAGAGAGAAAAGGAAAAGGTAGGATGTAAAAGAGACTGCCATTTGCATGCTGTGTAACATGGTGTTTTGCCTATATTGCTTTAGGTCACAGATGTGATAAAAATCTCTTAAAAGTCATTCTGGTCCACTGTAATAGCCAAATCATTATTAAAATGAAAAAAAAGTGTTGGACACTGAGTGTTGAATTTAAATATATACAGACAGTACAACTCCATGCTGTCATTATCTGACTCAAGAAGACACATGAGTGTAGATTGCCTAATTTGTACATTAAAACCAGAGTTTATTGTACAAGATACTGTCTAGCTCCATCTGGAGCTCACAACAGTTTCAGATAAGTACATGATGTTATGTCTAACAAGATAAAGCTCTATAAATATCTAATATCTGCTGCAAAGATATGTGTAATTACTCTTAGAAAAGCGCATGGAATGAAAGAAAAAGACATCATAGGTTTATCATGACCTTTCGTTAATGACAATAAGAAAATTCTCAAATGGAGGAAAAAAAAATAATGAGAAACATGTTCAAGCTATTTTGTGCATAATCAAGTATTCAGAGATTCCAAAAAAAATGCCTAACTATATTCTCAGATAGTAATGCAGTATTTATACCCAAAATAACCAGGTTTTTTTGGTATTTAGGATAACATAAATACACTGACTTAAAATTTCCCTTCTCTTCCACTTACTCCTCCTCCCTCAATGCTTTTAACACACACTGAATATTATTTTTTCCATTGAGCTCTCTTCTCAACACTGTTTCCCTCTCTTCTCAGACATAAACGAGGTGCTGGGCAATGTTCTGACGTCAATGTGGTGATTGCCCCAAGGGGGAAAATAGCAGTTTAAAATAGAAATGGAGACACAGACAGACACATTCATATAGACACCTGTGGGTGCCAATAGCACTGATGGACCCAGACTTCTGGGAACCACTGGCAGACTTCAGATGCCAGGTCACTCTCTGAGCCCTGTACAACATTGTTCTCCCTACATCTTGGCAAGGATTGAGCCACAAAATTCAGGACTGGCATTGGACTTGGAACTTCTCCAAAGATCACCACGATGCAGTGGGTATGGCTGAGGTCTGTCTCTAAGTACAACTGGGTTTTTGTTTGAGGATTATATCTTGCATATTTTGCATATACTCTTGCTTTCATTTATTATAAAACCAGAGCTGTTTACAGATCTCCTGCTAAATGACAATCCAGTGTTTAATTTCTTCAACATCTCTAATGGAAAATCTTCTGATGAAATAGTGATACCATCACCAGCTACACAGAGCATGCTAGCATATCACAGTTAAAAGAAACATGAAGGAAATACATCTAAAAAAAAATCTCCAGGGGCAGGAGGCAAAAGTCTGGATTTATTTCTCTTTTCCATCTCTGTTTTAATCCCCAACAAACATTTATTAAGACTAGAAAAGTTGTAGGGTAGATAGTTAAAGAAATAAAAAAAAGTCTGTGAGCAGATGCTATAAAGTTTTACTTGTTTAGTCTAGCAAAATCATGTTTGAGAAGGGACACACAGAGTCTTTCTGAAAGAATCAACATATTAATGATCAGATAATTAGCACAAAACAAATGGGAATGAATAGGCCATGAATATATTTAAAATGGAAATGGGAAGACTTTTTAAACATCTTTCAAGAGAAGTTCTGGCACAGCCTTCTAATAAAGATAGAATTTGTTTTTTTAAGAGAGTTTGATAATCTTATGCATGAATTTCAGAAACAAAGAAAAGGAGCAACAAGGAGAAAATAGTTGGAGCTCTTCACCAAAGGGTGTTAAAAATCAAAACCATAAATGAGTTCAAGAGACTAGTGAAATACTTGGAAGAGAAATTCACAGAAGGTTTCTAAACAGATAAAAAACATCAAGCTGAAGAAGAGAAAGCACACTGGGAAAACGTCCTATAAATTGACATGGTTTTACTTTTCTCTCATGGCCTGAACATGATTTATGACATAGATATAGTGGTTTCTGAGAGAACTCTGTACCTAAGAGACTTTCTACAAAAGTCACATCTCTAATTTTAAGATAATCCTAGTAGAGTTAAAGATCAAACTATATGCAAGTTATTCTGTACTCGAAGAAAGAAGTAGAGGAAAGACCAAGAGACCTGTGGTAGAGATATCTGTGTGCAACTCCACAATGTGTTGGAATTTGTGTCCCTAATTTCTTTCTCATCAGATCAGTGTGTTCCGGTCATCTTCAGCTGTTTCCAAAGAAACTTCTTTCTCCAAAATGAATAAAACATTTTATCTTAAACTCTCACAGGAATTAGTTGTTGCTTGAAAGTAAATCAGTTTTTAAGAATTCGAGGCATAGTATCCACCTTAGTTAGTAAGCAGGCGGCCTGAAAAGAGGCCTTAAACTTTTTGTGGTCTTCCTCTTGCAGAATTAAAATGTTGGTAATAGGGTGCTACAGGGGTGGCATCTGTGAAGACACCAGGGCCTGTCCCATGAATGACATAGCTGGTTCCAGCTGGGTCCAACACACCCATCACAGGACACAGCTGAGCCCATCAGCCAAGCTGGTGTTGCATCTATGAAAACATTTAAGGCCGGGCAAAACAATGCCAGGCATTGAGGAGTGAGGGGAAAAAAGTATGAAAAACAGCTCTACAAACACCAAGGTCAGAGAAGAGGGACATTCCCTTGCAGCATGTGGAGGACCCCATGCTGGAGCAGGTGGTTATGCCCTGAAGGAACTGCAGTCCATGGAGAGCCCCCATAGGAGCAGGAGAAAAGCGTGAGGAAGAAGGAGAGACAGAAAGGAGCTGTTTTGAGCTCAACACCCATTCGTCATGCCTCTCGGGGTGAGTGGGAGTAGAGGAGATGGGACTGAAGGAGTGAAAATGAGCCCAGGAAAAAAAAGGGGAGGAGGAGGTGTTAGGTTAATTTGTCTTTGTTTCTTACTATTGAACTTTATTTTAATCATCAATGAATTAGATTAATTTTCCTCAAGGTGAGTCTGCTTTACCCATGACAGTAATTGATAAGTGATGTCCTTTTTATCTTAACCCACAAGCTTTTTCATCCTCTTTTCTTCTCCTGGCCTGTTGAAGAGACCAAGTGAGAGCGCAGTTGAGTGGGGATCTGGCAGTCAGCCAAGGTCAATCCACCCCACTATCCAAACCAGTTCTTGTTAAATATACTGGGAAAATTACTTCCAAACAACTTGAAAGAAAATTTTGGGGAGCAGGGGTGATTATTAAATTATAATATGGAGAAAGTGTTTCTTGAAAGTTTAGTTTCTGTATTTTTTAGTAGCTATGGTAAACTTTAAAAAAATATTTTTAAAAAAACAAGACATACATTTTCATGTAAAAAAACTATTTTAAAGCCATTCCAGTTCTTGTAGTTTTATTCATATTTTCAATGCTTGAGTTTTTTTTTTTCCCCAGGCTTTTAGGAAGTATTCCTTCTCCATGTAGGATCCAAAAAACAAGTTCTTGGAGGCAGTCTGGGCATATCATAATTATTTAACACCATGTCACCATTATAGGCAAAAATCTTTAGAGTACAGCTCTCAACTTTTAAACCCCATATTGACCACCAGCTGCTGCCACCGCTGACAGAGGTGCTAGACGTGCACCACAAGAATTTGTGTATCTGTTAAAAGAAAAAACCACAAGAAAAATAATTTGTAGCTGCTGCACAGTCAGAGGACTGTGAAGTAACAGTCTAAAGTAAGATGGAAGATGAAGCAATATCAGCTAGCTTCCCTTGCTATTTTCCTTTTTGCCCTTGCAGTTTAGGCATTAGAAACCACCAGAATAATCTTTCTTCCTCAATTCAAGCTAAAGAAAGAAAAAAGATTTCTATCCATTGTTTGACCTTGAATTAGCCACAGGTTTGTGCCACAGAAATAGCAGAAGACCTTTGAATACCTAATGCAATTGATTATTAGAGTATAAACTATATAACTTTAAAAATAGTGATTTGTTCTGTGGATGGATTAATATAAAAGGTTTTGTCAACAAGTGTTTCCCTGAGTCCTTGCAAAGCTGGTCATTTTCTCTCACTTATAGTCTAGCACCTTTCTGCAGTTTCCAAGGTTCAAGAAAAACACGCTCAACCCCCTGTGGGCCTTTAGAAAAAAAGACATCTTTTTTCCTGCCCTCTTGGAAGTCTGGCTACATGTCGTTAGGAGGCTCCCATCTGCCTTCGTGCTGCCAGCTTGCCACCTTCCTCAACCCCTGCCTGCCTCATCCCAAAGTCCAGACACTGCCTTACCCCAGCTCTCCTTGCCCAGTAGTTGGGCATGCAGCAACCTTCCTTTCCTACCACAGGAGTTTCTTCCCGGTTCAGGGTTTCACTTCACTCGTGTCCAAGGCAAACTGCCAGCTTTCATCTCTGCTGCCCACATCTTTCTAATAGAATGTAGCATTGTAGCAAACTGAACAGGCGAAGCAGTAATACCACCCACCATGCCGTCGCACCTTATTTGTTTAAAAAACCCAAGCAGACTAATCTCTTAAGACACTGATTCTTTGTACACACACGCACACAGAGGTCTACTCTCAGCTTAAACAATCACTAAGTAAAAAGTATATCTAATACAAATTTCTTCTTTATTAAAAAAAAAATCTGCTTTTTGGGTGAGTGATGCAGCTGAAGTTAAACATCAGTGCCTAGAATCAGCTGTGAGTCTGAAAGGGGTGGCATAGGGCGTCATGTGTATGCAGTTGTTCTTGTTGTAACTGGTGCCATTTCAGTGCTGGGTACAAAGCATGAGTTGTCACGTATGTCTAAGTATGGAACTGATCCCACAGTTGGCAGCTAAGCTCCTTTTTCTCAGTGCAGCTGTCTAGTGACACTTTACTTCACAGCACTTGATAGACTGAGTTCCATTTTGTAATACCAGGACTCCTATAAATGCTGCCCTCCCCAGTTCTACTTCCTTGTATCTCTGATACTAACAGGTTTTTCTCTTACTTTGTATGTTATGTTTCTTCACTTCATTGCAGAGTGTGTGTATGGGGACTGAGGATGGACTCCTGGGAAAACAGCTAACATGCATGGCACCGTGGAATCAATTTGGTTGCTGTGACCACAAGGAAGTATGAAAAAAATAGGCTTTCAAGAATTAAGTCTACCTGTATTTATCTGTATTTGCAGTTATTATATGGAGCACTAGGGGTTAATACAAAACAGTTGTCATCAATTTATGATATAAGGAAATCAGAGTTTGGGATTATTAGAGGTACAGTTTCAAATTCCTTCGATATTTTATCTTTCTTCAATTATATATTTTTTTTCTGTTATCCTTCGATATTTTATCTTTCTTCAATTATATATATATATATATTTTTTCTGTTTCAGAAGACAATAAATTGTATTTAAGATTAAGTAATTAAAGAAAATTCACTGATGTTTTAGCTCAGTTACCAGAGGAAATAATAATGCAAACCCTCATTATTTTTAATATGTAATTTCCAAATGGGTGAAATCCAGGACAATGCTATTACAGTGAAATGAAGGAATGCACTTATCATTGTGGAGAAGGAGTTGAATGTGCAGGGCAATACACACATGCACGTGCACACACACATATGCAAAAGAATATTCTGTTATTAAAATGTTATAACTTTAAAACATTGTTATTTCAAACCAAGATACAATAGATGGACACATTCCATAATGAGACAGTGTTGGTCAACGTGCTAGAGGATCATCTTAGCAGTAGCTTTAGTATCAGTAAGGATTTTTAGGTAGACATCATTGAAAAATAAAGTCTTAAGAATAATTCTAAATAGTACTGTTAGATTTATTTCTATCCATTGGATATAAATCTACTAGCCCTTACATAAATGCCTGAACAAAGCATTTACTATTCCTATAAGGAAATGAGAGATGAATAAATGTGTTCAAAGGCATTCTCATTACGAAGAGGAAACTTACCCTGATACACAAAGTACCACAAATGTTCCTAGAGGTGGTCAAGCTAATATGTTGTTCCAGTGTGCCGTTTGCTAGTATTTAAATGGATTACAGATCAATGCTTTGCCTGAAAAAAAAGAGTTAATGTAGACAACAAAAGGAATAGTAAATCTGCTCACATTGTTACTGAAGAGGATGCTCAGGTTAATGAAAAGTTATTTCTTGACATTTCAATTTGTAATTGTGTATAAATTCAAACTTATTTTGGCCAAGCATTTATAGAACATATCTCAAGTTTTTTAGTACAATAAATACTGGTAAGCAGGATGATGATTTTTTCATGATGAATTTTTTTTTATTAGAAATAATGGATTAAGGGATCATTGAAAGGATTATGTTTATTATAATGTATTTATGAATGACAGGAAAAAACAATCATGTATCTTGGTGTTTTTCTTTTAACTTTTTCCAAATTTGTGCTCCATGAGTACCTTCTCAAATATTTCCCAAACAAATATGTTTGTATTGATTCTAAGAGATATTTGAATACATAGCTTAACTTTTAATTCCCCATTTGTAAGTTTAGTGACACACTGCTACGTGTAGAATTCAAGCTATTTTCTTTTCCTTTTCACTAACAAACATGTCAATAGGACATCAGTAGCGTGACTGAAGCTGAATTTTTTACTACTCTATTATATGCCATAGACAAATTAATTTTGTGACACAAAAATACCATTTGACATGCTTGGGTAAAGCCATACAAAACTGTAAATTCTTAGTAACATGGCTACAATGTGTTGTGCCATGCGTGTACTGGATATCTTGGTGCTTTATTAATGTTCCCTTAAAATGCTTTACTTCTGTATTTTGTGGAGTTTGTCACCCATTTGCCCTTCCCCAGGATTGCAGGCAATGAGTTATTCTTATGCACAACTTATGCTTATTTTTAGACTATTTAAAGTGTCTTTTGTTTGTTTTAAAGAGGTAGCACTTTTTTATACATGCTTGATACATGATACAACATCAGTTTTATTGGCTCCAGTCTTACTTGGTTCATTGCAAGTAGATGCTGCATTACACATTTTCCACCAGTTCCAGGATCAATACTTCCATTTCCTTACATGACCTCGTGACAACATTTTCTATTTTCAAAACTGTTGATGAAAGACCTTCCCATGGTGGCCTTTCATACCAACTGGTCTCAGTCAAAACACTTCCACTATTTTTAGAAGATGACAGATTTCAACCTATGGCATAGCAGATGATTTAGTTAGCTATTTCCTTACCATGAAAAATCATCATCTGCTAGGTGTGAAATGATAGACATTAGATTATGGGCTAATAAACCACACTTCCAGGATAACAAATATTCACTTTCTCCCTTCCTTTTTTTCTCGGAGACCTTTGGTGAAGTAATTTGGACAATAGATACAAAAAGTCTGTTAAGGTTATCTATCAAGCAAAATATAACATACGGTTACCTACTTCCCAGTCACCACTCCCAAAATTAAAACAATATGGATACTTACATATCTACATTCTAGGGCATGAACTGGTAAATTTTTATATCAATAATATAAAGACTGGAGAACATGCCAATAATTCCAGAGACAAACACAGTACTAAGAATCTGTTATGGCAAAATTGTATTTCTTCCTTCACCTTGGGGTGAGAAACACGTTTCCAAGAGTTTCATCCTCTCATGCAGTCATGAAGATTGTGACAGCAAAAAAGACCACCTGTGTTTCTGCTGACTTCTACTTTTTCTGGAAAACAAATGTCCAAGCAGAACATCTGGGACCCATACTAAGAGACTTACAACACTTCTTTTTGCTTCTTACATTCAGATGTTTACCACCTTTCCTGAGGCAAACAATAATTTGACCAAGATAAGTTTAGTGTTAGAGCAAAGCTGGAGCACTCTCTGACACTAATGTCTCTTTTCAAAGATCTGCATCTGTTCTGTGTCCATGGATCAAGCCATCTCATGACAACTATTTTCCTGCTGAAAAATGAAGGGATGACTGATGCGTGCGTGATTCAGAGAAGATGGGGCCTAGATAATGAGACCCACTCATACAAGAGATACACACTCCAGAAGGAATTTCAGAATTTATTTCTGTATTTCAGACTTCATAAATAGCTTTTTTCATCTGTATGATAGCATCTTTTAAGGGTTTTTTTGGGACTTTCTCCCTAAACAGGACAAAAACCAAATTTCTTTCATCTATTTAGATTGTGGCATTAAATTGGAGGCATTCAGATACTGTACTGTTAGGAGTCAGACAGATGAAGCTATTAAACAAATGCAGAAGGTAGGTGGACCAATAGGAAAATGTTTGACTGTAGCTGTGCTGCCACTAATTGGATGTCATCCCAGGAAATGCTTGTGTCAGCCTCTGACAGTGACTTTCAAACTATACTGTGCTCTGGAGCTTTCAGGTTTCAAGAGAATACTATCTAAATCTCACATTCAAAAATGTGTCACTTATTTCCTAAACTGTTTAATTTTCATTGATTAATTGTTGGAGCAAATCACATAAGCACATTGTAAAATGACACATTCACACATGCCATATTTTGCATATAGTTTGAACCAGCTGGTGTGTGATTTTTTCCATTAAAATGACAGTGGTTTTAAAATCTGCTTCTCTTCCCATCATTCTAAAAAAAAACCCCAAATATTTTTAAAAGCTAAAAGGAGTATTATGCCCAATCCCAAAGAAGGTGTGTCAGATCAGAGAAATTATACAGTAAGATTTATGAGATAGAAATGCCGAGCAGCAAAATTGGTAAAAGGTGAAGAGGATTTTTACAACTTTTTTTAAAATATATGGAATTCATGTGTCAGACTGAACCTTGCCGTCTGTCTGAGAAAAGCAGGCTGCAGTCTGAGTGTTAATTCTCCTTTACATTTTGATATGATGTGTTACCCTGAAGTAAAAATAAAACCAAGACTGTACTACCCATACCATTGTAATGGTCCATCAGAGATGTGTCCGTCTCTGAACAGCAAGATTGTCAGGCAACCTTATGCATTCAGCTTTATAAATAGAACTGATGACCTTCAGCCTTAAGGGCACAGATTTCTACCTGATAAGCCAAAGAAGTAACTTAGGGAGTAAAAAATTAATTTCATTGACTTACACACATAGTTTTATTCAGAATCAAAGCACAGCATAATGTGAAGGATAGACAGAGAAGAGAGAATGTCTAGCTCAAGGTAACTACATTAAAAATAGCTGCTCGCTCTGGTCCTCATCCAATACCCACTGCAACCTATTAAACCCTGCTGATACCCTTTTTGCTGTCATGCTCCTCAGACTGCGATCTTGCACAGTCAGAAGGCAATGCAGTGATATGTCAGTACTCAAATGAGTAACTTCTGTGGGAAACAAGGATATGAGAGAAAGTGTTTTATAACAAAAGCTAAATTGAGTTGTTCTTTGGTTGGAAAAAGTGGCATGTAATCTTTCACTTCTCTGAGGCTCCCTTAGCTGGGGAATGGAAATGATCTGTGAGGGAAGCCAAAAATATCTGTTTTGGGTTTTTTTTAAGAACAGCCTACGACACTCCCTACATGGACTGTGAACAACACTCATAAGCAACCAAAGTAGGGACAAACAAAGGCTGTGCAGTCTTCTGGCACTTCCCCTCCTCTTCTAGTAGTTAGAGGAAGTGCCTTATAGCCAAACACATTTGGATCCCAAGAGAATGTCAGTTCAATATTCAGTTTTTCAGGGCATAACAGTTCAATATTCTGTTTTTATTCTGAAGTTAACTGGAAGAAAAGCTTTCTTTTTCTTTGTTTCCTTCCTTGGCCTTCAGTCCTTAGTCAGGCATGCACTTTTTTTTTTTTTTTTTTTTCTCTGACAAGCTGTTCTTCAAAACCTACAGAGATTGTGCACTTCAAAGCAGCTGGGAGCTTCAGCTGATGCAGGGCAGAGTCATCTATTTAGACAGACTGTATAGTGACTCATAGATGAATTCAGGAGACCTAGTTTTAATCCCCAGCTTTATAGCGAAGTTTTGGCAACATACTTCTGTTACGTCCAATACTAGGTCAGGCTGGTGCTGAGAAAATTATTTCTGTGTTCTTGAACATGAAAGTATAATTCAGGGCAGAGCAACAACAATACACCAAAGTGGAACACAAAACTCTGTTAAAATACCAAGCCAAACATTTCTACCGGTATCCAGAGCATCTTTTAAAAAAAAGTAAAATAGAAAGCAAAGTCTTATGATTTTACATAAAAATCATGTTAATCACTAGCAACGTGGAAAGGAAGCTGGGGAGTAAATCAGTTTGTCAGCCAGGCAGCACTTAGTGAGTTTTCCTGAGGCCAAGGATGCATATCGCTTAGAGAAACCCATTTTGTTCTGCTGAAGCAGAACTGCAGTCCAAGTATCAACAAGGTCATCAGAGGTTATTTGTCGCTCTTGCTTAACAAGCTGTTCAGGTTTTTCAGCATTTATGCGGGTTGTCAGTACAAATGCAGGTCTTCCAGAGCACAGTTTGATATAAATGATAGTCTCACCTGAGCTGAAAAGCCTTGGCCATCTGTACACCTTTCTCACATTTGTTCCTTCTTCCCTGAAATGGATACAACTGGCATATGTTTATGCATCTCTTCATCAGCTACATCTTTTCAGGGGAGAAATACTGTTACTCCACACCTAATCACTGTACATGGAAGTAATTTTCAATTCTCTCTTCAACCTGAAATCTGTCCTCTAAAATACGCAAGTACAGCTATATGAAAGTATGTTTTAAAATCTCAATTGAGATCAATGTTTGATCTTAAACAGTTAAGAAAAATTAGTGACAGGAACTTCAAATTAACTCTTGTATATACACAGATGAGAAGATTCCTGATAACTAGTTTTTTTTAGTTATGTTTAACTGTGTTCAGATTGGAAAGCTGCCATTTAAAATTTAAGAAATGCCAAAATTGAAGTTGCCCAGACAATGTCAGTTCTCCTCCTAGTATATTTGCATAAGATAAAATAGTTAAGTAAATAATTGTGTGCACTTTTTTTTCCCCCATTGGCCCTTTATCTCACCACAGAAACAGATGAACATTTCCTTTTATCTCTTTCAGTCTATGTGTGACTCCGAGCATTATTCTTTATTCTTTACAAAGGCATACTGAGATTAAACTAAAAGAGGTAACTCTCTTATTGCCAAGGTAGTGTCAAGGTAAGTACTCATTTTTTTCAGAGTAATTCAAATTCTATGTAACTTTTTTTTTTAATAAATTCTCTATTAACCTTAGCTACAGCCTTGAATATTCAGTACTTCTGCAAATAACCTGAGTGTTTTGAGTTTAAATGACTAACAATGAAGAGCTAGATTCACAAAACCAACTCAAAGAGCTAGATTCACAAATAGGTGGAGGTGCCCAGTTGTCATTACAGGCACTTACATCTACCATTTGAAAGTGACCAGCACAGATTGTTACTCAGTTACTGCTTAGTTCTGTTGTGCTCACATCAAAGCATGTAACTTCACAGTCAAATTGCTCAAAGCTTCTTTTAGACTTCCAAACTGACATGGAGATGGTAATCTTTTTGGATGCAAGATGGATCTTCCTTTAAAAAATCATTAATTTTCAGAAAGATCATCTGCAAGAGAAAAATCAGCCAACTGACTGGTGGCAGAACTTGAAAACAGGGTTCCCAATCACTTCTGAGAATCTCTAACAAAACAATAAAAACATGTAACTCTCCAGGGAAAGAAGCAGAGAAGGAAAAAAATAAGTGACAAAAAGTAATTAAAAATTGTGAAGTGTTGATTCTTTTCTTGATTTCACATTTTTATTTAAAAAGAGTTGCACTAACAATGAACTGGAGTTAATAACTTGTTCAATAACTTTTGTGCCACTTAAATATCTTTTTCTTCTACTGTACGTTGCTTCCTTTTCTTTTTCCCTTTTCCTGACCATACCAGTTCTTTGTTTTGGCAAAGTGAATGCAAACATAGGGAACAACTATCTATACCATAAGTCTGTAGGTTATGCAGATACCAGAAAAAATGATTTGTACTAAATTATTCCTAAATCAAACTTTAATGCAAAATATAGTACTCCTGCTTTTGGAAAAAAATAAACCCTGAGGTAACCCATAAAGCATATAAATTGGCTTCCACATTCAAAGCAGCACAGACACTGAAGGTAGTCTCTGCGTTAGGCATCTGGTTTAAGAGGCCCAGCACCTGTGGTTTTGTGTACAGCTGACAGAGAACGTGATGAACAGACTCTTCCAGAAGACACATCTGAGTGCCTTAGGCTCCTGCTCTGGATCATCTATCTGATAACCTTTTTTTTTTATTTTGAGGATAAAGGAAGTCTAAGAATACGAACTTCCTAACATAAACACCTTAATTTCATGAACAAAATTCGACAGACTCGTATTCTGCTTCCTTCACCTCCAACTGATGAGGCAGAGAAGACTATCAGAGAGGTGGAACCTCACATTGGGCAAATGGTGTGAGCTGAGATAAACAGGCAGTGTTGTACTAATGACCATTTCCAGATTTACCATTAAACAAGTTTTCCCATTATGTAAATAGCAG